>NW_026960934.1:0-28331 GCF_021018805.1 Prinia subflava | reverse complement strand
GCTGTGTTGGTTTTCTCAAGACACAAGTCCCTGTTGGTTGTCTGTGTTTTGCAGCAAGCACGAGAGAAGCTGCTGCAGACACTTTCTTGCCCCCTTTTCCTACAAGTGAAGTATATTTTGTACCAGTTGGTGTATTCCTCGTCTGCAGAGCAAGAGCAAATATGTTAGGGACCTAAAGTTACTTGATTTCCATGGAAGAGCTCTGTAGAACACTATGCTTTGCTGTTGCTGTGTCGGTTTTCTCAAGAAACAAACCCTGTTTGTTCTCTGTACTTGCAGCGAGCAGAGAAGCTCTTGAAGACACGTACCTGCTTTCTCCACTACTGACGTATATTTTGTACCAGTTTGGTGTATTCCTCGTCTGGAGAAGCAGGAGCAAAGGGTTTTAGGACCCTAAAATTGCTTGATTTCCTTGGAAAGAGATATGTAGGAACACTGTGCTTTGGCTGTTACTGTGTTTGGTTTTCTCAAGACACAAGCCTTGTAAGTTGTATGTGTGTTCCAGCGAGCAGAAAAGCTGCTGCAGACACTTTCTTGCCCCTTTTCCACAACTGAGAGTATATTTTGTACCAGTTGGTGTATTTCCTCGTCTGCAGAGCAAGAGCAAAGGTTTTAGGATCTAAATTGCTTGTTTTCCATGGAAGAGCTATGTAGAACACTATGCTTTGCTGTTGCTGTGTTGGTTTTCTCAAGGACACAAGCCCTGTTTGATTCTCTGTGTTTTTCAGCAAGCAGAGAAGCTGCTGCAGACACTTTCTTGTTCCTTTTCCACTAGTGAAGTATATATTTTGTACCAGTTGTGTATTCCTCGTCTGCAGAGCAAGAGCAAAGGTTTTAGGATCTAAATTGCTTGTTTTCCATGGGAAGAGCTATGTAGAACACTATGCTTTGCTGTTGCTGTGTTGGTTTTCTCAAGACACAAAACCCTGTTTGTGTCCCTGTGTTTTCAGCAAGCAGAGAAGCTGCTGCAGACACTTTCTTGCCCCTTTTTCACAAGGTGAAGTATAGTTTTTGTACCAGTTGGTGTGGTTCCTCGTCTGCAGAGACGGATCAAAGGTTTTAGGGGCTTAAATTGCTTGATTTCATTGGAAGAGCTATTAAGAACACTATGCTTTGCTGTTGCTGTGTTGGTTTTCTAAAGACACAAGCCCTGTTTGTTCCCTGTGTTTTCAGGCAAGCAGAGAAGCTCTTGAAGACACGTACCTGCTTTCTCCACTACTGACGTATATTTTGTTACCAGTTGGTGTGTTCCTCGTCTGCAAAGCAAGAGCAAAGGTTTTTAGGACTTAAATTGCTTGATTTCCATGGAAGAGCTCTGTAGAACACTATGCTTTGCTGTTACTGTGTTGGTTTTCTCAAGACACAAGTCTTGTTGGTTGTCTGAGTTTCCAGCGAGCAGAAAAGCTGCTGCAGACACTTTCTTGCCCCCTTTTCCACAAGTGAAGTATATTTTTGTACCAGTTGGTGTATTCCTCGTCTGCAGAGCAAGAGCAAAGGTTTTAGGATCTAAATTGCTTGTTTTCCATGGAAGAGCTATGTAGAACACTATGCTTTGCTGTTGCTGTGTTGGTTTTCTAAAGACACAAGACCCTGTTTGTTCCCTGTGTTTATTCAGCAAGCAGAGAAGCTGCTGCAGACACTTTCTTGCCCCTTTTCCACAAGTGGAAGTATATTTTGTGTACCAGTTGGTGTATTCCTTGTCTGCAGAGCAAGAGCAAAGGTTTTAGGATCTAAATTGCTTGTTTTCCATGGAAGAGCTATGTAGAACACTATGCTTTGCTGTTGCTGTGTTGGTTTTTCTCAAGACACAAGTCCTGTTGGTTGTCTGTGTTTGCAGCAAGCAGAGAAGCTGCTGCAGACACTTTCTTGCCCCTTTTCCACAAGTGAAGTATATTTTGTACCAGTTGGTGTTATTCCTTGTCTGCAGAGCAAGAGCAAAGGTGTTAGGACCTAAATTGCTTGATTTCCATGGAAGAGCTCTGTAGAACACTATGCTTTGCTGTTGCTGTGTCGGTTTTCTCAAGAAACAAACCCTGTTTGTGTCTCTGTACTTGCAGCGAGCAGAGAAGCTGCTTAAAGACACGTACCTGCTTTCTCCACTACTGACGTATATTTTGTACCAGTTGGTGTATTCCTCGTCTGGAGAGCAGGAGCAAAGGTTTTAGGACCTAAATTGCTTGATTTCCTTGGAAGAGATATGTAGAACACTGTGCTTTGCTGTTACTGTGTTGGTTTTCTCAAGATCACAAGCCCTTGTTAGTTGTTATGTGTTGTTTCCAGCGAGCAGAAAAGCTGCTGCAGACACTTTCTTGCCCCTTTTCCACAAGTGAAGTATATTTTGTACCAGTTGGTGTATTCCTCGTCTGCAGAGCAAGAGCAAAGGTTTTAGGATCTAAATTGCTTGTTTTCCATGGAAGAGCTATGTAGAACACTATGCTTTGGCTGTTGCTGTGTTGGTTTTCTCAAGACACAAGCCCTGTTTGTTCTCTGTGTTGTTCAGCAAGCAGAGAAGCTGCTGCAGACACTTTCTTGCTCCTTTTCCACTAGTGAAGTATATTTTTGTACCAGTTTGTGTATTCCTCGTCTGCAGAGCAAGAGCAAAGGTTTTAGGATCTAAATTGCTTGTTTTTCCATGGAAGAGCTATGTAGAACACTATGCTTTTGCTGTTGCTGTGTTGGTTTTCTCAAGACACAAGTCCTGTTGGTTGTCTGTGTTTGCAGCAAGGCAGAGAAGCTGCTGCAGACACTTTCTTGCCCCTTTTCCACAAGTGAAGTATATTTTGTACCAGGTTTGGTGTATTCCTTGTCTGCAGAGCAAGAGCAAAGGTTTTAGGATCTAAATTGCTTGTTTTCCATGGAAGAGCTATGTAGAACACTATGCTTTGCTGTTGCTGTGTTGGTTTTCTCAAGACACAAGTCCTGTTGGTTGTCTGTGTTTGTGCAGCAAGCAGAGAAGCTGCTGCAGACACTTTCTTGCCCCTTTTCCACAAGTGAAGTATTATTTTGTACCAGTTGGTGTATTCCTCGTCTGCAGAGCAAGAGCAAAGGTGTTAGGACCTAAATTGCTTGATTTCCATGGAAGAGCTCTGTAGAACACTATGCTTTGCTGTTGCTGTGTCGGTTTTCCTCAAGAAACAAACCCTGTTTGTTCTCTGTACTTGCAGCGAGAGAGAAGCTCTTAAAGACACGTACCTGCTTTCTCCACTACTGACGTATATTTTGTACCAGTTTGTGTTCCCTCGTCTGGAGAGCAGGAGCAAAGGTTTTAGGACCTAAATTGCTTGATTTCCTTGGAAGAGATATGTAGAACACTGTGCTTTGCTGTTACTGTGTTGGTTTTCTCAAGACACAAGCCTTGTTAGTTGTATGTGTTTCCAGCGAGCAGAAAAGCTGCTGCAGACACTTTCTTGCCCCTTTTCCACAACTGAAGTATATTTTGTACCAGTTGGTGTATTCCTCGTCTGCAGAGCAAGAGCAAAGGTTTTAGGATCTAAATTGCTTGTTTTCCATGGAAGAGCTCTGTAGAACACTATGGTTTTCGGTTGCTGTGTTTGGTTTTCTCAAGGACACAAGCCCTGTTTGTTCCCTGTGTTTTCAGCAAGCAGAGAAGCTGCTGCAGACACTTTCTTGCCCCTTTTCCACAAGTGAAGTATATTTTGTACCAGTTGGTGTATTCCTCGTCTGGAGAGCAGGAGCAAAGGTTTTAGGATCTAAATTGCCTTGATTTCCTTGGAAGAGATATGTAGAACACTGTGCTTTGCTGTTGCTGTGTTGGTTTCTCAAGACACAAACCCTGTTTGTTTCCCTGTGTTTTCAGCAAGCAGAGAAGCTGCTGCAGGACACTTTCTTGCCCCTTTTCCACAAGTGAAGTATATTTTGTACCAGTTGGTGTATTCCTCGTCTGCAGAGCAAGAGCAAAGGTTTTAGGATCTAAATTGCTTGTTTTCCATGGAAGAGCTATGTAGAACACTATGCTTTGCTGTTGCTGTGTTGGTTTTCTAAAGACACAAGCCCTGTTTGTTCCCTGTGTTTTCAGCAAGCAGAGAAGCTGCTGCAGACACTTTCTTGCTCCTTTTCCACTAGTGAAGTATATTTTGTACCAGTTGGTGTATTCCTCGTCTGGAGAGCAGGAGCAAAGGTTTTAGGACCTAAATTGCTTGATTTCCTTGGAAGAGATATGTAGAACACTGTGCTTTGCTGTTGCTGTGTTGGTTTTCTCAAGACACAAACCCTGTTTGTTCCCTGTGTTTTCAGCAAGCAGAGAAGCTGCTGCAGACACTTTCTTGCCCCTTTTCCACAAGTGAAGTATATTTTGTACCAGTTGGTGTATTCCTTGTCTGCAGAGCAAGAGCAAAGGTTTTAGGATGTAAATTGCTTGTTTTCCATGGAAGAGCTATGTAGAACACTATGCTTTGCTGTTGCTGTGTTGGTTTTCTAAAGACACAAACCCTGTTTGTTCCCTGTGTTTTCAGCAAGCAGAGAAGCTGCTGCAGACACTTTCTTGCCCCTTTTCCACAAGTGAAGTATATTTTGTACCAGTTGGTGTATTCCTCGTCTGCAGAGCAAGAGCAAAGGTTTTAGGATCTAAATTGCTTGTTTTCCATGGAAGAGCTATGTAGAACACTGTGCTTTGCTGTTGCTGTGTTGGTTTTCTCAAGACACAAGTCCTGTTGGTTGTCTGTGTTTGCAGCAAGCAGAGAAGCTGCTGCAGACACTTTCTTGCCCCTTTTCCACAAGTGAAGTATATTTTGTACCAGTTGGTGTATTCCTCGTCTGCAGAGCAAGAGCAAAGGTGTTAGGACCTAAATTGCTTGATTTCCATGGAAGAGCTCTGTAGAACACTATGCTTTGCTGTTGCTGTGTCGGTTTTCTCAAGAAACAAACCCTGTTTGTTCTCTGTACTTGCAGCGAGCAGAGAAGCTCTTGAAGACACGTACCTGCTTTCTCCACTACTGACGTATATTTTGTACCAGTTGGTGTATTCCTCGTCTGGAGAGCAGGAGCAAAGGTTTTAGGACCTAAATTGCTTGATTTCCTTGGAAGAGATATGTAGAACACTGTGCTTTGCTGTTGCTGTGTTGGTTTTCTCAAGACACAAGCCTTGTTAGTTGTATGTGTTTCCAGCGAGCAGAAAAGCTGCTGCAGACACTTTCTTGCCCCTTTTCCACAACTGAAGTATATTTTGTACCAGTTGGTGTATTCCTCGTCTGCAGAGCAAGAGCAAAGGTTTTAGGATCTAAATTGCTTGTTTTCCATGGAAGAGCTATGTAGAACACTATGCTTTGCTGTTGCTGTGTTGGTTTTCTCAAGACACAAGCCCTGTTTGTTCTCTGTGTTTTCAGCAAGCAGAGAAGCTGCTGCAGACACTTTCTTGTTCCTTTTCCACTAGTGAAGTATATTTTGTACCAGTTTGTGTATTCCTCGTCTGCAGAGCAAGAGCAAAGGTTTTAGGACTTAAATTGCTTGATTTCATTGGAAGAGCTATTAAGAACACTATGCTTTGCTGTTGCTGTGTTGGTTTTCTAAAGACACAAGCCCTGTTTGTTCCCTGTGTTTTCAGCAAGCAGAGAAGCTCTTGAAGACACGTACCTGCTTTCTCCACTACTGACGTATATTTTGTACCAGTTGGTGTGTTCCTCGTCTGCAAAGCAAGAGCAAAGGTTTTAGGACTTAAATTGCTTGATTTCCATGGAAGAGCTCTGTAGAACACTATGCTTTGCTGTTACTGTGTTGGTTTTCTCAAGACACAAGTCTTGTTGGTTGTCTGAGTTTCCAGCGAGCAGAAAAGCTGCTGCAGACACTTTCTTGCCCCTTTTTCCACAAGTGAAGTATATTTTGTACCAGTTGGTGTATTCCTTGTCTGCAGAGCAAGAGCAAAGGTTTTAGGATCTAAATTGCTTGTTTTCCATGGAAGAGCTATGTAGAACACTATGCTTTGCTGTTGCTGTGTTGGTTTTCTCAAGACACAAGTCCTGTTGGTTGTCTGTGTTTGCAGCAAGCAGAGAAGCTGCTGCAGACACTTTCTTGCCCCTTTTCCACAAGTGAAGTATATTTTGTACCAGTTGGTGTATTCCTCGTCTGCAGAGCAAGAGCAAAGGTGTTAGGACCTAAATTGCTTGATTTCCATGGAAGAGCTCTGTAGAACACTATGCTTTGCTGTTGCTGTGTCGGTTTTCTCAAGAAACAAACCCTGTTTGTTCTCTGTACTTGCAGCGAGCAGAGAAGCTCTTAAAGACACGTACCTGCTTTCTCCACTACTGACGTATATTTTGTACCAGTTTGTGTTCCTCGTCTGGAGAGCAGGAGCAAAGGTTTTAGGACCTAAATTGCTTGATTTCCTTGGAAGAGATATGTAGAACACTGTGCTTTGCTGTTACTGTGTTGGTTTTCTCAAGACACAAGCCTTGTTAGTTGTATGTGTTTCCAGCGAGCAGAAAAGCTGCTGCAGACACTTTCTTGCCCCTTTTCCACAACTGAAGTATATTTTGTACCAGTTGGTGTATTCCTCGTCTGCAGAGCAAGAGCAAAGGTTTTAGGATCTAAATTGCTTGTTTTCCATGGAAGAGCTCTGTAGAACACTATGGTTTTCGGTTGCTGTGTTTGTTTTCTCAAGACACAAGCCCTGTTTGTTCCCTGTGTTTTCAGCAAGCAGAGAAGCTGCTGCAGACACTTTCTTGCCCCTTTTCCACAAGTGAAGTATATTTTGTACCAGTTGGTGTATTCCTCGTCTGGAGAGCAGGAGCAAAGGTTTTAGGATCTAAATTGCTTGATTTCCTTGGAAGAGATATGTAGAACACTGTGCTTTGCTGTTGCTGTGTTGGTTTTCTCAAGACACAAACCCTGTTTGTTCCCTGTGTTTTCAGCAAGCAGAGAAGCTGCTGCAGACACTTTCTTGCCCCTTTTCCACAAGTGAAGTATATTTTGTACCAGTTGGTGTATTCCTCGTCTGCAGAGCAAGAGCAAAGGTTTTAGGATCTAAATTGCTTGTTTTCCATGGAAGAGCTATGTAGAACACTATGCTTTGCTGTTGCTGTGTTGGTTTTCTAAAGACACAAGCCCTGTTTGTTCCCTGTGTTTTCAGCAAGCAGAGAAGCTGCTGCAGACACTTTCTTGCTCCTTTTCCACTAGTGAAGTATATTTTGTACCAGTTGGTGTATTCCTCGTCTGGAGAGCAGGAGCAAAGGTTTTAGGACCTAAATTGCTTGATTTCCTTGGAAGAGATATGTAGAACACTGTGCTTTGCTGTTGCTGTGTTGGTTTTCTCAAGACACAAACCCTGTTTGTTCCCTGTGTTTTCAGCAAGCAGAGAAGCTGCTGCAGACACTTTCTTGCCCCTTTTCCACAAGTGAAGTATATTTTGTACCAGTTGGTGTATTCCTTGTCTGCAGAGCAAGAGCAAAGGTTTTAGGATGTAAATTGCTTGTTTTCCATGGAAGAGCTATGTAGAACACTATGCTTTGCTGTTGCTGTGTTGGTTTTCTAAAGACACAAACCCTGTTTGTTCCCTGTGTTTTCAGCAAGCAGAGAAGCTGCTGCAGACACTTTCTTGCCCCTTTTCCACAAGTGAAGTATATTTTGTACCAGTTGGTGTATTCCTCGTCTGCAGAGCAAGAGCAAAGGTTTTAGGATCTAAATTGCTTGTTTTCCATGGAAGAGCTATGTAGAACACTGTGCTTTGCTGTTGCTGTGTTGGTTTTCTCAAGACACAAGTCCTGTTGGTTGTCTGTGTTTGCAGCAAGCAGAGAAGCTGCTGCAGACACTTTCTTGCCCCTTTTCCACAAGTGAAGTATATTTTGTACCAGTTGGTGTATTCCTCGTCTGCAGAGCAAGAGCAAAGGTGTTAGGACCTAAATTGCTTGATTTCCATGGAAGAGCTCTGTAGAACACTATGCTTTGCTGTTGCTGTGTCGGTTTTCTCAAGAAACAAACCCTGTTTGTTCTCTGTACTTGCAGCGAGCAGAGAAGCTCTTGAAGACACGTACCTGCTTTCTCCACTACTGACGTATATTTTGTACCAGTTGGTGTATTCCTCGTCTGGAGAGCAGGAGCAAAGGTTTTAGGACCTAAATTGCTTGATTTCCTTGGAAGAGATATGTAGAACACTGTGCTTTGCTGTTGCTGTGTTGGTTTTCTCAAGACACAAGCCTTGTTAGTTGTATGTGTTTCCAGCGAGCAGAAAAGCTGCTGCAGACACTTTCTTGCCCCTTTTCCACAACTGAAGTATATTTTGTACCAGTTGGTGTATTCCTCGTCTGCAGAGCAAGAGCAAAGGTTTTAGGATCTAAATTGCTTGTTTTCCATGGAAGAGCTATGTAGAACACTATGCTTTGCTGTTGCTGTGTTGGTTTTCTCAAGACACAAGCCCTGTTTGTTCTCTGTGTTTTCAGCAAGCAGAGAAGCTGCTGCAGACACTTTCTTGTTCCTTTTCCACTAGTGAAGTATATTTTGTACCAGTTTGTGTATTCCTCGTCTGCAGAGCAAGAGCAAAGGTTTTAGGACTTAAATTGCTTGATTTCATTGGAAGAGCTATTAAGAACACTATGCTTTGCTGTTGCTGTGTTGGTTTTCTAAAGACACAAGCCCTGTTTGTTCCCTGTGTTTTCAGCAAGCAGAGAAGCTCTTGAAGACACGTACCTGCTTTCTCCACTACTGACGTATATTTTGTACCAGTTGGTGTGTTCCTCGTCTGCAAAGCAAGAGCAAAGGTTTTAGGACTTAAATTGCTTGATTTCCATGGAAGAGCTCTGTAGAACACTATGCTTTGCTGTTACTGTGTTGGTTTTCTCAAGACACAAGTCTTGTTGGTTGTCTGAGTTTCCAGCGAGCAGAAAAGCTGCTGCAGACACTTTCTTGCCCCTTTTCCACAAGTGAAGTATATTTTGTACCAGTTGGTGTATTCCTCGTCTGCAGAGCAAGAGCAAAGGTTTTAGGATCTAAATTGCTTGTTTTCCATGGAAGAGCTATGTAGAACACTATGCTTTGCTGTTGCTGTGTTGGTTTTCTAAAGACACAAACCCTGTTTGTTCCCTGTGTTTTCAGCAAGCAGAGAAGCTGCTGCAGACACTTTCTTGCCCCTTTTCCACAAGTGAAGTATATTTTGTACCAGTTGGTGTATTCCTTGTCTGCAGAGCAAGAGCAAAGGTTTTAGGATCTAAATTGCTTGTTTTCCATGGAAGAGCTATGTAGAACACTATGCTTTGCTGTTGCTGTGTTTGTTTTCTCAAGACACAAGTCCTGTTGGTTGTCTGTGTTTGCAGCAAGCAGAGAAGCTGCTGCAGACACTTTCTTGCCCCTTTTCCACAAGTGAAGTATATTTTGTACCAGTTGGTGTATTCCTTGTCTGCAGAGCAAGAGCAAAGGTGTTAGGACCTAAATTGCTTGATTTCCATGGAAGAGCTCTGTAGAACACTATGCTTTGCTGTTGCTGTGTCGGTTTTCTCAAGAAACAAACCCTGTTTGTTCTCTGTACTTGCAGCGAGCAGAGAAGCTCTTGAAGACACGTACCTGCTTTCTCCACTACTGACGTATATTTTGTACCAGTTGGTGTATTCCTCGTCTGGAGAGCAGGAGCAAAGGTTTTAGGACCTAAATTGCTTGATTTCCTTGGAAGAGATATGTAGAACACTGTGCTTTGCTGTTACTGTGTTGGTTTTCTCAAGACACAAGCCTTGTTAGTTGTATGTGTTTCCAGCGAGCAGAAAAGCTGCTGCAGACACTTTCTTGCCCCTTTTCCACAAGTGAAGTATATTTTGTACCAGTTGGTGTATTCCTCGTCTGCAGAGCAAGAGCAAAGGTTTTAGGATCTAAATTGCTTGTTTTCCATGGAAGAGCTATGTAGAACACTATGCTTTGCTGTTGCTGTGTTGGTTTTCTCAAGACACAAGCCCTGTTTGTTCTCTGTGTTTTCAGCAAGCAGAGAAGCTGCTGCAGACACTTTCTTGCTCCTTTTCCACTAGTGAAGTATATTTTGTACCAGTTTGTGTATTCCTCGTCTGCAGAGCAAGAGCAAAGGTTTTAGGATCTAAATTGCTTGTTTTCCATGGAAGAGCTATGTAGAACACTATGCTTTGCTGTTGCTGTGTTGGTTTTCTCAAGACACAAGTCCTGTTGGTTGTCTGTGTTTGCAGCAAGCAGAGAAGCTGCTGCAGACACTTTCTTGCCCCTTTTCCACAAGTGAAGTATATTTTGTACCAGTTGGTGTATTCCTCGTCTGCAGAGCAAGAGCAAAGGTGTTAGGACCTAAATTGCTTGATTTCCATGGAAGAGCTCTGTAGAACACTATGCTTTGCTGTTGCTGTGTCGGTTTTCTCAAGAAACAAACCCTGTTTGTTCTCTGTACTTGCAGCGAGCAGAGAAGCTCTTGAAGACACGTACCTGCTTTCTCCACTACTGACGTATATTTTGTACCAGTTGGTGTATTCCTCGTCTGGAGAGCAGGAGCAAAGGTTTTAGGACCTAAATTGCTTGATTTCCTTGGAAGAGATATGTAGAACACTGTGCTTTGCTGTTGCTGTGTTGGTTTTCTCAAGACACAAGCCTTGTTAGTTGTATGTGTTTCCAGCGAGCAGAAAAGCTGCTGCAGACACTTTCTTGCCCCTTTTCCACAACTGAAGTATATTTTGTACCAGTTGGTGTATTCCTCGTCTGCAGAGCAAGAGCAAAGGTTTTAGGATCTAAATTGCTTGTTTTCCATGGAAGAGCTATGTAGAACACTATGCTTTGCTGTTGCTGTGTTGGTTTTCTCAAGACACAAGCCCTGTTTGTTCTCTGTGTTTTCAGCAAGCAGAGAAGCTGCTGCAGACACTTTCTTGTTCCTTTTCCACTAGTGAAGTATATTTTGTACCAGTTTGTGTATTCCTCGTCTGCAGAGCAAGAGCAAAGGTTTTAGGACTTAAATTGCTTGATTTCATTGGAAGAGCTATTAAGAACACTATGCTTTGCTGTTGCTGTGTTGGTTTTCTAAAGACACAAGCCCTGTTTGTTCCCTGTGTTTTCAGCAAGCAGAGAAGCTCTTGAAGACACGTACCTGCTTTCTCCACTACTGACGTATATTTTGTACCAGTTGGTGTGTTCCTCGTCTGCAAAGCAAGAGCAAAGGTTTTAGGACTTAAATTGCTTGATTTCCATGGAAGAGCTCTGTAGAACACTATGCTTTGCTGTTACTGTGTTGGTTTTCTCAAGACACAAGTCTTGTTGGTTGTCTGAGTTTCCAGCGAGCAGAAAAGCTGCTGCAGACACTTTCTTGCCCCTTTTCCACAAGTGAAGTATATTTTGTACCAGTTGGTGTATTCCTCGTCTGCAGAGCAAGAGCAAAGGTTTTAGGATCTAAATTGCTTGTTTTCCATGGAAGAGCTATGTAGAACACTATGCTTTGCTGTTGCTGTGTTGGTTTTCTAAAGACACAAACCCTGTTTGTTCCCTGTGTTTTCAGCAAGCAGAGAAGCTGCTGCAGACACTTTCTTGCCCCTTTTCCACAAGTGAAGTATATTTTGTACCAGTTGGTGTATTCCTCGTCTGCAGAGCAAGAGCAAAGGTTTTAGGATCTAAATTGCTTGTTTTCCATGGAAGAGCTATGTAGAACACTATGCTTTGCTGTTGCTGTGTTTGTTTTCTCAAGACACAAGTCCTGTTGGTTGTCTGTGTTTGCAGCAAGCAGAGAAGCTGCTGCAGACACTTTCTTGCCCCTTTTCCACAAGTGAAGTATATTTTGTACCAGTTGGTGTATTCCTTGTCTGCAGAGCAAGAGCAAAGGTGTTAGGACCTAAATTGCTTGATTTCCATGGAAGAGCTCTGTAGAACACTATGCTTTGCTGTTGCTGTGTCGGTTTTCTCAAGAAACAAACCCTGTTTGTTCTCTGTACTTGCAGCGAGCAGAGAAGCTCTTGAAGACACGTACCTGCTTTCTCCACTACTGACGTATATTTTGTACCAGTTGGTGTATTCCTCGTCTGGAGAGCAGGAGCAAAGGTTTTAGGACCTAAATTGCTTGATTTCCTTGGAAGAGATATGTAGAACACTGTGCTTTGCTGTTACTGTGTTGGTTTTCTCAAGACACAAGCCTTGTTAGTTGTATGTGTTTCCAGCGAGCAGAAAAGCTGCTGCAGACACTTTCTTGCCCCTTTTCCACAAGTGAAGTATATTTTGTACCAGTTGGTGTATTCCTCGTCTGCAGAGCAAGAGCAAAGGTTTTAGGATCTAAATTGCTTGTTTTCCATGGAAGAGCTATGTAGAACACTATGCTTTGCTGTTGCTGTGTTGGTTTTCTCAAGACACAAGCCCTGTTTGTTCTCTGTGTTTTCAGCAAGCAGAGAAGCTGCTGCAGACACTTTCTTGCTCCTTTTCCACTAGTGAAGTATATTTTGTACCAGTTTGTGTATTCCTCGTCTGCAGAGCAAGAGCAAAGGTTTTAGGATCTAAATTGCTTGTTTTCCATGGAAGAGCTATGTAGAACACTATGCTTTGCTGTTGCTGTGTTGGTTTTCTCAAGACACAAGTCCTGTTGGTTGTCTGTGTTTGCAGCAAGCAGAGAAGCTGCTGCAGACACTTTCTTGCCCCTTTTCCACAAGTGAAGTATATTTTGTACCAGTTGGTGTATTCCTTGTCTGCAGAGCAAGAGCAAAGGTTTTAGGATCTAAATTGCTTGTTTTCCATGGAAGAGCTATGTAGAACACTATGCTTTGCTGTTGCTGTGTTGGTTTTCTCAAGACACAAGTCCTGTTGGTTGTCTGTGTTTGCAGCAAGCAGAGAAGCTGCTGCAGACACTTTCTTGCCCCTTTTCCACAAGTGAAGTATATTTTGTACCAGTTGGTGTATTCCTCGTCTGCAGAGCAAGAGCAAAGGTGTTAGGACCTAAATTGCTTGATTTCCATGGAAGAGCTCTGTAGAACACTATGCTTTGCTGTTGCTGTGTCGGTTTTCTCAAGAAACAAACCCTGTTTGTTCTCTGTACTTGCAGCGAGCAGAGAAGCTCTTAAAGACACGTACCTGCTTTCTCCACTACTGACGTATATTTTGTACCAGTTTGTGTTCCTCGTCTGGAGAGCAGGAGCAAAGGTTTTAGGACCTAAATTGCTTGATTTCCTTGGAAGAGATATGTAGAACACTGTGCTTTGCTGTTACTGTGTTGGTTTTCTCAAGACACAAGCCTTGTTAGTTGTATGTGTTTCCAGCGAGCAGAAAAGCTGCTGCAGACACTTTCTTGCCCCTTTTCCACAACTGAAGTATATTTTGTACCAGTTGGTGTATTCCTCGTCTGCAGAGCAAGAGCAAAGGTTTTAGGATCTAAATTGCTTGTTTTCCATGGAAGAGCTCTGTAGAACACTATGGTTTTCGGTTGCTGTGTTGGTTTTCTCAAGACACAAGCCCTGTTTGTTCCCTGTGTTTTCAGCAAGCAGAGAAGCTGCTGCAGACACTTTCTTGCTCCTTTTCCACTAGTGAAGTATATTTTGTACCAGTTGGTGTATTCCTCGTCTGGAGAGCAGGAGCAAAGGTTTTAGGATCTAAATTGCTTGATTTCCTTGGAAGAGATATGTAGAACACTGTGCTTTGCTGTTGCTGTGTTGGTTTTCTCAAGACACAAACCCTGTTTGTTCCCTGTGTTTTCAGCAAGCAGAGAAGCTGCTGCAGACACTTTCTTGCCCCTTTTCCACAAGTGAAGTATATTTTGTACCAGTTGGTGTATTCCTCGTCTGCAGAGCAAGAGCAAAGGTTTTAGGATCTAAATTGCTTGTTTTCCATGGAAGAGCTATGTAGAACACTATGCTTTGCTGTTGCTGTGTTGGTTTTCTAAAGACACAAGCCCTGTTTGTTCCCTGTGTTTTCAGCAAGCAGAGAAGCTGCTGCAGACACTTTCTTGCCCCTTTTCCACAAGTGAAGTATATTTTGTACCAGTTGGTGTATTCCTCGTCTGCAGAGCAAGAGCAAAGGTTTTAGGATCTAAATTGCTTGTTTTCCATGGAAGAGCTATGTAGAACACTATGCTTTGCTGTTGCTGTGTTGGTTTTCTCAAGACACAAGCCCTGTTTGTTCTCTGTGTTTTCAGCAAGCAGAGAAGCTGCTGCAGACACATTCTTGCTCCTTTTCCACTAGTGAAGTATATTTTGTACCAGTTTGTGTATTCCTCGTCTGCAGAGCAAGAGCAAAGGTTTTAGGATCTAAATTGCTTGTTTTCCATGGAAGAGCTATGTAGAACACTATGCTTTGCTGTTGCTGTGTTGGTTTTCTCAAGACACAAACCCTGTTTGTTCCCTGTGTTTTCAGCAAGCAGAGAAGCTGCTGCAGACACTTTCTTGCCCCTTTTTCACAAGTGAAGTATATTTTGTACCAGTTGGTTTGTTCCTCGTCTGCAGAGACGGATCAAAGGTTTTAGGACTTAAATTGCTTGATTTCTTTGGAAGAGCTGTTAAGAACACTATGCTTTGCTGTTGCTGTGTTGGTTTTCTAAAGACACAAGCCCTGTTTGTTCCCTGTGTTTTCAGCAAGCAGAGAAGCTCTTGAAGACACGTACCTGCTTTCTCCACTACTGACGTATATTTTGTACCAGTTGGTGTGTTCCTCGTCTGCAAAGCAAGAGCAAAGGTTTTAGGACTTAAATTGCTTGATTTCCATGGAAGAGCTCTGTAGAACACTATGCTTTGCTGTTACTGTGTTGGTTTTCTCAAGACACAAGTCTTGTTGGTTGTCTGAGTTTCCAGCGAGCAGAAAAGCTGCTGCAGACACTTTCTTGCCCCTTTTCCACAAGTGAAGTATATTTTGTACCAGTTGGTGTATTCCTCGTCTGCAGAGCAAGAGCAAAGGTTTTAGGATCTAAATTGCTTGTTTTCCATGGAAGAGCTATGTAGAACACTATGCTTTGCTGTTGCTGTGTTGGTTTTCTAAAGACACAAACCCTGTTTGTTCCCTGTGTTTTCAGCAAGCAGAGAAGCTGCTGCAGACACTTTCTTGCCCCTTTTCCACAAGTGAAGTATATTTTGTACCAGTTGGTGTATTCCTCGTCTGCAGAGCAAGAGCAAAGGTTTTAGGATCTCAATTGCTTGTTTTCCATGGAAGAGCTCTGTAGAACACTATGCTTTGCTGTTGCTGTGTCGGTTTTCTCAAGAAACAAACCCTGTTTGTTCTCTGTACTTGCAGCGAGCAGAGAAGCTCTTGAAGACACGTACCTGCTTTCTCCACTACTGACGTATATTTTGTACCAGTTGGTGTATTCCTCGTCTGGAGAGCAGGAGCAAAGGTTTTAGGACCTAAATTGCTTGATTTCCTTGGAAGAGATATGTAGAACACTGTGCTTTGCTGTTACTGTGTTGGTTTTCTCAAGACACAAGCCTTGTTAGTTGTATGTGTTTCCAGCGAGCAGAAAAGCTGCTGCAGACACTTTCTTGCCCCTTTTCCACAACTGAAGTATATTTTGTACCAGTTGGTGTATTCCTCGTCTGCAGAGCAAGAGCAAAGGTTTTAGGATCTAAATTGCTTGTTTTCCATGGAAGAGCTCTGTAGAACACTATGGTTTTCGGTTGCTGTGTTTGTTTTCTCAAGACACAAGCCCTGTTTGTTCCCTGTGTTTTCAGCAAGCAGAGAAGCTGCTGCAGACACTTTCTTGCTCCTTTTCCACTAGTGAAGTATATTTTGTACCAGTTGGTGTATTCCTCGTCTGGAGTGCAGGAGCAAAGATTTTAGGATCTAAATTGCTTGATTTCCTTGGAAGAGATATGTAGAACACTGTGCTTTGCTGTTGCTGTGTTGGTTTTCTCAAGACACAAACCCTGTTTGTTCCCTGTGTTTTCAGCAAGCAGAGAAGCTGCTGCAGACACTTTCTTGCCCCTTTTCCACAAGTGAAGTATATTTTGTACCAGTTGGTGTATTCCTCGTCTGCAGAGCAAGAGCAAAGGTTTTAGGATCTAAATTGCTTGTTTTCCATGGAAGAGCTATGTAGAACACTATGCTTTGCTGTTGCTGTGTTGGTTTTCTAAAGACACAAACCCTGTTTGTTCTCTGTGTTTTCAGCAAGCAGAGAAGCTGCTGCAGACACTTTCTTGCTCCTTTTCCACTAGTGAAGTATATTTTGTACCAGTTGGTGTATTCCTCGTCTGGAGAGCAGGAGCAAAGGTTTTAGGACCTAAATTGCTTGATTTCCTTGGAAGAGATATGTAGAACACTGTGCTTTGCTGTTGCTGTGTTGGTTTTCTCAAGACACAAACCCTGTTTGTTCCCTGTGTTTTCAGCAAGCAGAGAAGCTGCTGCAGACACTTTCTTGCCCCTTTTCCACAAGTGAAGTATATTTTGTACCAGTTGGTGTATTCCTTGTCTGCAGAGCAAGAGCAAAGGTTTTAGGATGTAAATTGCTTGTTTTCCATGGAAGAGCTATGTAGAACACTATGCTTTGCTGTTGCTGTGTTGGTTTTCTAAAGACACAAACCCTGTTTGTTCCCTGTGTTTTCAGCAAGCAGAGAAGCTGCTGCAGACACTTTCTTGCCCCTTTTCCACAAGTGAAGTATATTTTGTACCAGTTGGTGTATTCCTCGTCTGCAGAGCAAGAGCAAAGGTTTTAGGATCTAAATTGCTTGTTTTCCATGGAAGAGCTATGTAGAACACTGTGCTTTGCTGTTGCTGTGTTGGTTTTCTCAAGACACAAGTCCTGTTGGTTGTCTGTGTTTGCAGCAAGCAGAGAAGCTGCTGCAGACACTTTCTTGCCCCTTTTCCACAAGTGAAGTATATTTTGTACCAGTTGGTGTATTCCTCGTCTGCAGAGCAAGAGCAAAGGTGTTAGGACCTAAATTGCTTGATTTCCATGGAAGAGCTCTGTAGAACACTATGCTTTGCTGTTGCTGTGTCGGTTTTCTCAAGAAACAAACCCTGTTTGTTCTCTGTACTTGCAGCGAGCAGAGAAGCTCTTGAAGACACGTACCTGCTTTCTCCACTACTGACGTATATTTTGTACCAGTTGGTGTATTCCTCGTCTGGAGAGCAGGAGCAAAGGTTTTAGGACCTAAATTGCTTGATTTCCTTGGAAGAGATATGTAGAACACTGTGCTTTGCTGTTACTGTGTTGGTTTTCTCAAGACACAAGCCTTGTTAGTTGTATGTGTTTCCAGCGAGCAGAAAAGCTGCTGCAGACACTTTCTTGCCCCTTTTCCACAACTGAAGTATATTTTGTACCAGTTGGTGTATTCCTCGTCTGCAGAGCAAGAGCAAAGGTTTTAGGATCTAAATTGCTTGTTTTCCATGGAAGAGCTCTGTAGAACACTATGGTTTTCGGTTGCTGTGTTTGTTTTCTCAAGACACAAGCCCTGTTTGTTCCCTGTGTTTTCAGCAAGCAGAGAAGCTGCTGCAGACACTTTCTTGCTCCTTTTCCACTAGTGAAGTATATTTTGTACCAGTTGGTGTATTCCTCGTCTGGAGTGCAGGAGCAAAGATTTTAGGATCTAAATTGCTTGATTTCCTTGGAAGAGATATGTAGAACACTGTGCTTTGCTGTTGCTGTGTTGGTTTTCTCAAGACACAAACCCTGTTTGTTCCCTGTGTTTTCAGCAAGCAGAGAAGCTGCTGCAGACACTTTCTTGCCCCTTTTCCACAAGTGAAGTATATTTTGTACCAGTTGGTGTATTCCTCGTCTGCAGAGCAAGAGCAAAGGTTTTAGGATCTAAATTGCTTGTTTTCCATGGAAGAGCTATGTAGAACACTATGCTTTGCTGTTGCTGTGTTGGTTTTCTAAAGACACAAACCCTGTTTGTTCTCTGTGTTTTCAGCAAGCAGAGAAGCTGCTGCAGACACTTTCTTGCTCCTTTTCCACTAGTGAAGTATATTTTGTACCAGTTGGTGTATTCCTCGTCTGGAGAGCAGGAGCAAAGGTTTTAGGACCTAAATTGCTTGATTTCCTTGGAAGAGATATGTAGAACACTGTGCTTTGCTGTTGCTGTGTTGGTTTTCTCAAGACACAAACCCTGTTTGTTCCCTGTGTTTTCAGCAAGCAGAGAAGCTGCTGCAGACACTTTCTTGCCCCTTTTTCACAAGTGAAGTATATTTTGTACCAGTTGGTGTGTTCCTCGTCTGCAGAGACGGATCAAAGGTTTTAGGACTTAAATTGCTTGATTTCATTGGAAGAGCTATTAAGAACACTATGCTTTGCTGTTGCTGTGTTGGTTTTCTAAAGACACAAGCCCTGTTTGTTCCCTGTGTTTTCAGCAAGCAGAGAAGCTCTTGAAGACACGTACCTGCTTTCTCCACTACTGACGTATATTTTGTACCAGTTGGTGTGTTCCTCGTCTGCAGAGCAAGAGCAAAGGTTTTAGGACTTAAATTGCTTGATTTCCATGGAAGAGCTCTGTAGAACACTATGCTTTGCTGTTACTGTGTTGGTTTTCTCAAGACACAAGTCTTGTTGGTTGTCTGAGTTTCCAGCGAGCAGAAAAGCTGCTGCAGACACTTTCTTGCCCCTTTTCCACAAGTGAAGTATATTTTGTACCAGTTGGTGTATTCCTCGTCTGCAGAGCAAGAGCAAAGGTTTTAGGATCTAAATTGCTTGTTTTCCATGGAAGAGCTATGTAGAACACTATGCTTTGCTGTTGCTGTGTTGGTTTTCTCAAGACACAAGCCCTGTTTGTTCCCTGTGTTTTCAGCAAGCAGAGAAGCTGCTGCAGACACTTTCTTGCCCCTTTTCCACAAGTGAAGTATATTTTGTACCAGTTGGTGTATTCCTTGTCTGCAGAGCAAGAGCAAAGGTTTTAGGATCTAAATTGCTTGTTTTCCATGGAAGAGCTATGTAGAACACTATGCTTTGCTGTTGCTGTGTTTGTTTTCTCAAGACACAAGTCCTGTTGGTTGTCTGTGTTTGCAGCAAGCAGAGAAGCTGCTGCAGACACTTTCTTGCCCCTTTTCCACAAGTGAAGTATATTTTGTACCAGTTGGTGTATTCCTTGTCTGCAGAGCAAGAGCAAAGGTGTTAGGACCTAAATTGCTTGATTTCCATGGAAGAGCTCTGTAGAACACTATGCTTTGCTGTTGCTGTGTCGGTTTTCTCAAGAAACAAACCCTGTTTGTTCTCTGTACTTGCAGCGAGCAGAGAAGCTCTTAAAGACACGTACCTGCTTTCTCCACTACTGACGTATATTTTGTACCAGTTGGTGTATTCCTCGTCTGGAGAGCAGGAGCAAAGGTTTTAGGACCTAAATTGCTTGATTTCCTTGGAAGAGATATGTAGAACACTGTGCTTTGCTGTTACTGTGTTGGTTTTCTCAAGACACAAGCCTTGTTAGTTGTATGTGTTTCCAGCGAGCAGAAAAGCTGCTGCAGACACTTTCTTGCCCCTTTTCTACAAGTGAAGTATATTTTGTACCAGTTGGTGTATTCCTCGTCTGCAGAGCAAGAGCAAAGGTTTTAGGATCTAAATTGCTTGTTTTCCATGGAAGAGCTATGTAGAACACTATGCTTTGCTGTTGCTGTGTTGGTTTTCTCAAGACACAAGCCCTGTTTGTTCTCTGTGTTTTCAGCAAGCAGAGAAGCTGCTGCAGACACTTTCTTGCTCCTTTTCCACTAGTGAAGTATATTTTGTACCAGTTTGTGTATTCCTCGTCTGCAGAGCAAGAGCAAAGGTTTTAGGATCTAAATTGCTTGTTTTCCATGGAAGAGCTATGTAGAACACTATGCTTTGCTGTTGCTGTGTTGGTTTTCTCAAGACACAAGTCCTGTTGGTTGTCTGTGTTTGCAGCAAGCAGAGAAGCTGCTGCAGACACTTTCTTGCCCCTTTTCCACAAGTGAAGTATATTTTGTACCAGTTGGTGTATTCCTCGTCTGCAGAGCAAGAGCAAAGGTGTTAGGACCTAAATTGCTTGATCTCCATGGAAGAGCTCTGTAGAACACTATGCTTTGCTGTTGCTGTGTCGGTTTTCTCAAGAAACAAACCCTGTTTGTTCTCTGTACTTGCAGCGAGCAGAGAAGCTCTTGAAGACACGTACCTGCTTTCTCCACTACTGACGTATATTTTGTACCAGTTGGTGTATTCCTCGTCTGGAGAGCAGGAGCAAAGGTTTTAGGACCTAAATTGCTTGATTTCCTTGGAAGAGATATGTAGAACACTGTGCTTTGCTGTTACTGTGTTGGTTTTCTCAAGACACAAGCCTTGTTAGTTGTATGTGTTTCCAGCGAGCAGAAAAGCTGCTGCAGACACTTTCTTGCCCCTTTTCCACAACTGAAGTATATTTTGTACCAGTTGGTGTATTCCTCGTCTGCAGAGCAAGAGCAAAGGTTTTAGGATCTAAATTGCTTGTTTTCCATGGAAGAGCTATGTAGAACACTATGCTTTGCTGTTGCTGTGTTGGTTTTCTCAAGACACAAGTCCTGTTGGTTGTCTGTGTTTGCAGCAAGCAGAGAAGCTGCTGCAGACACTTTCTTGCTCCTTTTCCACTAGTGAAGTATATTTTGTACCAGTTTGTGTATTCCTCGTCTGCAGAGCAAGAGCAAAGGTTTTAGGATCTAAATTGCTTGTTTTCCATGGAAGAGCTATGTAGAACACTATGCTTTGCTGTTGCTGTGTTGGTTTTCTCAAGACACAAGTCCTGTTGGTTGTCTGTGTTTGCAGCAAGCAGAGAAGCTGCTGCAGACACTTTCTTGCCCCTTTTTCACAAGTGAAGTATATTTTGTACCAGTTGGTGTGTTCCTCGTCTGCAGAGACGGATCAAAGGTTTTAGGACTTAAATTGCTTGATTTCTTTGGAAGAGCTGTTAAGAAAACTATGCTTTGCTGTTGCTTGTGTTGGTTTTCTAAAGACACAAGCCCTGTTTGTTCCCTGTGTTTTCAGCAAGCAGAGAAGCTCTTGAAGACACGTACCTGCTTTCTCCACTACTGACGTATATTTTGTACCAGTTGGTGTGTTCCTCGTCTGCAAAGCAAGAGCAAAGGTTTTAGGACTTAAATTGCTTGATTTCCATGGAAGAGCTCTGTAGAACACTATGCTTTGCTGTTACTGTGTTGGTTTTCTCAAGACACAAGTCTTGTTGGTTGTCTGAGTTTCCAGCGAGCAGAAAAGCTGCTGCAGACACTTTCTTGCCCCTTTTCCACAAGTGAGAGTATATTTTGTACCAGTTGGTGTATTCCTCGTCTGCAGAGCAAGAGCAAATGTGTTAGGACCTAAATTGCTTGATTTCCATGGAAGAGCTCTGTAGAACACTATGCTTTGCTGTTGCTGTGTCGGTTTTCTCAAGAAACAAACCCTGTTTGTTCTCTGTACATGCAGCGAGCAGAGAAGCTCTTAAAGACACGTACCTGCTTTCTCCACTACTGACGTATATTTTGTACCAGTTGGTGTATTCCTCGTCTGGAGAGCAGGAGCAAAGGTTTTAGGACCTAAATTGCTTGATTTCCTTGGAAGAGATATGTAGAACACTGTGCTTTGCTGTTACTGTGTTGGTTTTCTCAAGACACAAGCCTTGTTAGTTGGTATGTGTTTCCAGCGAGCAGAAAAGCTGCTGCAGACACTTTCTTGCCCCCTTTTCCACAACTGAAGTATATTTTGTACCAGTTGGTGTATTCCTCGTCTGCAGAGCAAGAGCAAATGGTTTTAGGATCTAAATTGCTTGTTTTCCATGGAAGAGCTCTGTAGAACACTATGCTTTGCTGTTGCTGTGTTGGTTTTCTCAAGACACAAGCCCTGTTTGTTCTCTGTGTTTTCAGCAAGCAGAGAAGCTGCTGCAGACACTTTCTTGCTCCTTTTCCACTAGTGAAGTATATTTTGTACCAGTTGGTGTATTCCTCGTCTGCAGAGCAAGAGCAAAGGTTTTAGGATCTAAATTGCTTGTTTTCCATGGAAGAGCTATGTAGAACACTATGCTTTGCTGTTGCTGTGTTGGTTTTCTCAAGACACAAGTCCTGTTGGTTGTCTGTGTTTGCAGCAAGCAGAGAAGCTGCTGCAGACACTTTCTTGCCCCTTTTTCACAAGTGAAGTATATTTTGTACCAGTTGGTGTGTTCCTCGTCTGCAGAGATGGATCAAAGGTTTTAGGACTTAAATTGCTTGATTTCTTTGGAAGAGCTGTTAAGAACACTATGCTTTGCTGTTGCTGTGTGGTTTTCTAAGACACAAGCCCTGTTTGTTCCTGTGTTTTCAGCAAGCAGAGAAGCTCTTGAAGACACGTACCTGCTTTTCTCCACTACTGACGTATATTTTGTACCAGTTGGTGTGTTCCTCGTCTGCAAAGCAAGAGCAAAGGTTTTAGGACTTAAATTGCTTGATTTCCATGGAAGAGCTCTGTAGAACACTATGCTTTGCTGTTACTGTGTTGGTTTTCTCAAGACACAAGTCTTGTTGGTTGTCTGAGTTTCCAGCGAGCAGAAAAGCTGCTGCAGACACTTTCTTGCCCCTTTTCCACAAGTGAAGTATATTTTGTACCAGTTGGTGTATTCCTCGTCTGCAGAGCAAGAGCAAAGGTTTTAGGATCTAAATTGCTTGTTTTCCATGGACGAGCTATGTAGAACACTATGCTTTGCTGTTGCTGTGTTGGTTTTCTCAAGACACAAACCCTGTTTGTTCCCTGTGTTTTCAGCAAGCAGAGAAGCTGCTGCAGACACTTTCTTGCCCCTTTTCCACAAGTGAGTATATTTGTACCAGTTGGTGTATTCCTTGTCTGCAGAGGCAAGAGCAAAAGGTTTTAGGATCTAAATTGCTTGTTTTCCATGGAAGAGCTATGTAGAACACTATGCTTTGCTGTTGCTGTGTTGGTTTTCTCAAGACACAAGTCCTGTTGGTTGTCTGTGTTTGCAGCAAGCAGAGAAGCTGCTGCAGACACTTTCTTGCCCCTTTTCCACAAGTGAAGTATATTTTGTACCAGTTGGTGTATTCCTTGTCTGCAGAGCAAGAGCAAAGGTGTTAGGACCTAAATTGCTTGATTTCCATGGAAGAGCTCTGTAGAACACTATGCTTTGCTGTTGCTGTGTCGGTTTTCTCAAGAAACAAACCCTGTTTGTTCTCTGTACTTGCAGCGAGCAGAGAAGCTCTTAAAGACACGTACCTGCTTTCTCCACTACTGACGTATATTTTGTACCAGTTGGTGTATTCCTCGTCTGGAGAGCAGGAGCAAAGGTTTTAGGACCTAAATTGCTTGATTTCCTTGGAAGAGATATGTAGAACACTGTGCTTTGCTGTTACTGTGTTGGTTTTCTCAAGACACAAGCCTTGTTAGTTGTATGTGTTTCCAGCGAGCAGAAAAGCTGCTGCAGACACTTTCTTGCCCCTTTTCTACAAGTGAAGTATATTTTGTACCAGTTGGTGTATTCCTCGTCTGCAGAGCAAGAGCAAAGGTTTTAGGATCTAAATTGCTTGTTTTCCATGGAAGAGCTATTGTAGAACACTATGCTTTGCTGTTGCTGTGTTGGTTTTCTCCAAGACACAAGCCCTGTTTGTTCTCTGTGTTTTCAGCAAGCAGGAGAAGCTGCTGCAGACACTTTCTTGCTCCTTTTCCACTAGTGAAGTATATTTTGTACCAGTTTGTGTATTCCTCGTCTGCAGAGCAAGAGCAAAGGTTTTAGGATCTAAATTGCTTGTTTTCCATGGAAGAGCTATGTAGAACACTATGCTTTGCTGTTGCTGTGTTGGTTTTCTCATGACACAAGTCCTGTTGGTTGTCTGTGTTTGCAGCCAAGCAGAGAAGCTGCTGCAGACACTTTCTTGCCCCTTTTCCACAAGTGAAGTATATTTTGTACCAGTTGGTGTATTCCTCGTCTGCAGAGCAAGAGCAAAGGTTGTTAGGACCTAAATTGCTTGATCTCCATGGAAGAGCTCTGTAGAACACTATGCTTTGCTGTTGCTGTGTCGGTTTTCTCAAGAAACAAACCCTGTTTGTTCTCTGTACTTGCAGCGAGCAGAGAAGCTCTTGAAGACACGTACCTGCTTTCTCCACTACTGACGTATATTTTGTACCAGTTGGTGTATTCCTCGTCTGGAGAGCAAGAGCAAAGGTTTTTAGGATCTAAATTGCTTGTTTTCCATGGAAGAGCTATGTAGAACACTATGCTTTGCTGTTGCTGTGTTGGGTTTTCTCAAGACACAAACCCTGTTTGTTCCCTGTGTTTTCAGCAAGCAGAGAAGCTGCTGCAGACACTTTCTTGCCCCTTTTTCACAAGTGAAGTATATTTTGTACCAGTTGGTGTGTTCCTCGTCTGCAGAGACGGATCAAAGGTTTTAGGACTTAAATTGCTTGATTTCATTGGAAGAGCTATTAAGAACACTATGCTTTGCTGTTGCTGTGTTGGTTTTCTAAAGACACAAGCCCTGTTTGTTCTCTGTACTTGCAGCAAGCAGAGAAGCTCTTGAAGACACGTACCTGCTTTCTCCACTACTGACGTATATTTTGTACACCAGTTGGTGTGTTCCTCGTCTGCAAAGCAAGAGCAAAGGTTTTAGGACTTAAATTGCTTGATTTCCATGGAAGAGCTCTGTAGAACACTATGCTTTGCTGTTACTGTGTTGGTTTTCTCAAGACACAAGTCTTGTTGGTTGTCTGAGTTTCCAGCGAGCAGAAAAGCTGCTGCAGACACTTTCTTGCCCCTTTTCCACAAGTGAAGTATATTTTGTACCAGTTGGTGTATTCCTCGTCTGCAGAGCAAGAGCAAAGGTTTTAGGATCTATATTGCTTGTTTTCCATGGAAGAGCTCTGTAGAACACTATGCTTTGCTGTTGCTGTGTTGGTTTTCTAAAGACACAAACCCTGTTTGTTCCCTGTGTTTTCAGCAAGCAGAGAAGCTGCTGCAGACACTTTCTTGCCCCTTTTCCACAAGTGAAGTATATTTTGTACCAGTTGGTGTATTCCTTGTCTGCAGAGCAAGAGCAAAGGTTTTAGGATCTAAATTGCTTGTTTTCCATGGAAGAGCTATGTAGAACACTATGCTTTGCTGTTGCTGTGTTGGTTTTCTCAAGACACAAGTCCTGTTGGTTGTCTGTGTTTGCAGCAAGCAGAGAAGCTGCTGCAGACACTTTCTTGCCCCTTTTCCACAAGTGAAGTATATTTTGTACCAGTTGGTGTATTCCTTGTCTGCAGAGCAAGAGCAAAGGTGTTAGGACCTAAATTGCTTGATTTTCCATGGAAGAGCTCTGTAGAACACTATGCTTTGCTGTTGCTGTGTCGGTTTTCTCAAGAAACAAACCCTGTTTGTTCTCTGTACTTGCAGCGAGCAGAGAGAAGCTCTTAAAGACACGTACCTGCTTTCTCCACTACTGACGTATATTTTGTACCAGTTGGTGTATTCCTCGTCTGGAGAGCAGGAGCAAAGGTTTAGGACCTAAATTGCTTGATTTCCTTGGAAGAGATATGTAGAACACTGTGCTTTGCTGTTACTGTGTTGGTTTTCTCAAGACACAAGCCTTGTTAGTTGTATGTGTTTCCAGCGAGCAGAAAAGCTGCTGCAGACACTTTCTTGCCCCTTTTCTACAAGTGAAGTATATTTTGTACCAGTTGGTGTATTCCTCGTCTGCAGAGCAAGAGCAAAGGTTTTAGGATCTAAATTGCTTGTTTTCCATGGAAGAGCTATGTAGAACACTATGCTTTGCTGTTGCTGTGTTGGTTTTCTCAAGACACAAGCCCTGTTTGTTCTCTGTGTTTTCAGCAAGCAGAGAAGCTGCTGCAGACACTTTCTTGCTCCTTTTCCACTAGTGAAGTATATTTTGTACCAGTTTGTGTATTCCTCGTCTGCAGAGCAAGAGCAAAGGTTTTAGGATCTAAATTGCTTGTTTTCCATGGAAGAGCTATGTAGAACACTATGCTTTGCTGTTGCTGTGTTGGTTTTCTCAAGACACAAGTCCTGTTGGTTGTCTGTGTTTGCAGCAAGCAGAGAAGCTGCTGCAGACACTTTCTTGCCCCTTTTCCACAAGTGAAGTATATTTTGTACCAGTTGGTGTATTCCTTGTCTGCAGAGCAAGAGCAAAGGTTTTAGGATCTAAATTGCTTGTTTTCCATGGAAGAGCTATGTAGAACACTATGCTTTGCTGTTGCTGTGTTGGTTTTCTAAAGACACAAGCCCTGTTTGTTCTCTGTGTTTTCAGCAAGCAGAGAAGCTGCTGCAGACACTTTCTTGCTCCTTTTCCACTAGTGAAGTATATTGTGTACCAGTTTGTGTATTCCTCGTCTGCAGAGCAAGAGCAAAGGTTTTAGGATCTAAATTGCTTGTTTTCCATGGAAGAGCTATGTAGAACACTATGCTTTGCTGTTGCTGTGTTGGTTTTCTCAAGACACAAACCCTGTTTGTTCCCTGTGTTTTCAGCAAGCAGAGAAGCTGCTGCAGACACTTTCTTGCCCCTTTTTCACAAGTGAAGTATATTTTGTACCAGTTGGTGTGTTCCTCGTCTGCAGAGACGGATCAAAGGTTTTAGGACTTAAATTGCTTGATTTCTTTGGAAGAGCTGTTCAAGAACACTATGCTTTGCTGTTGCTGTGTTGGTTTTCTAAAGACACAAGCCCTGTTTGTTCCCTGTGTTTCAGCAAGCAGAGAAGCTCTTGAAGACACGTACCTGCTTTCTCCACTACTGACGTATATTTTGTACCAGTTGGTGTGTTCCTCGTCTGCAAAGCAAGAGCAAAGGTTTTAGGACTTAAATTGCTTGATTTCCATGGAAGAGCTCTGTAGAACACTATGCTTTGCTGTTACTGTGTTGGTTTTCTCAAGACACAAGTCTTGTTGGTTGTCTGAGTTTCCAGCGAGCAGAAAAGCTGCTGCAGACACTTTCTTGCCCCTTTTCCACAAGTGAAGTATATTTTGTACCAGTTGGTGTATTCCTCGTCTGCAGAGCAAGAGCAAATGTGTTAGGACCTAATGTGCTTGATTTCCATGGAAGAGCTCTGTAGAACACTATGCTTTGCTGTTGCTGTGTCGGTTTTCTCAAGAAACAAACCCTGTTTGTTCTCTGTACTTGCAGCGAGCAGAGAAGCTCTTAAAGACACGTACCTGCTTTCTCCACTACTGACGTATATTTTGTACCAGTTGGTGTAATTCCTCGTCTGGAGAGCAGGAGCAAAGGTTTTAGGACCCTAAATTGCTTGATTTCCTGGAAGAGATATGTAGAACACTGTGCTTTGCTGTTACTGTGTTGGTTTTCTCAAGACACAAGCCTTGTTAGTTGTATGTGTTTCCAGCGAGCAGAAAAGCTGCTGCAGACACTTTCTTGCCCCTTTTCCACAACTGAAGTATATTTTGTACCAGTTGGTGTATTCCTCGTCTGCAGAGCAAGAGCAAAGGTTTTAGGATCTAAATTGCTGGTTTTCCATGGAAGAGCTATGTAGAACACTATGCTTTGCTGTTGCTGTGTTGGTTTTCTCAAGACACAAGCCCTGTTTGTTCTCTGTGTTTTCAGCAAGCAGAGAAGCTGCTGCAGACACTTTCTTGCTCCTTTTCCACTAGTGAAAGTATATTTTGTACCAGTTTGTGTATTCCTCGTCTGCAGAGCAAGAGCAAAGGTTTTAGGATCTAAATTGCTTGTTTTCCATGGAAGAGCTATGTAGAACACTATGCTTTGCTGTTGCTGTGTTGGTTTTCTCAAGACACAAGCCCTGTTGGTTGTCTGTGTTTTCAGCAAGCAGAGAAGCTGCTGCAGACACTTTCTTGCCCCTTTTCCACAAGTGAAGTATATTTTGTACCAGTTGGTGTGTTCCTCGTCTGCAGAGACGGATCAAAGGTTTTAGGACTTAAATTGCTTGATTTCTTTGGAAGAGCTGTTAAGAACACTATGCTTTGCTGTTGCTGTGTTGGTTTTCTAAAGACACAAGCCCTGTTTGTTCCCTGTGTTTGCAGCAAGCAGAGAAGCTCTTGAAGACACGTACCTGCTTTCTCCACTACTGACGTATATTTTGTACCAGTTGGTGTGTTCCTCGTCTGCAAAGCAAGAGCAAAGGTTTTAGGACTTAAATTGCTTGATTTCCATGGAAGAGCTCTGTAGAACACTATGCTTTGCTGTTACTGTGTTGGTTTTCTCAAGACACAAGTCTTGTTGGTTGTCTGAGTTTCCAGCGAGCAGAAAAGCTGCTGCAGACACTTTCTTGCTCCTTTTCCACTAGTGAAGTATATTTTGTACCAGTTGGTGTATTCCTCGTCTGCAGAGCAAGAGCAAAGGTTTTAGGATCTAAATTGCTTGTTTTCCATGGAAGAGCTATGTAGAACACTATGCTTTGCTGTTGCTGTGTTGGTTTTCTCAAGACACAAGTCCTGTTGGTTGTCTGTGTTTGCAGCAAGCAGAGAAGCTGCTGCAGACACTTTCTTGCCCCTTTTCCACAAGTGAAGTATATTTTGTACCAGTTGGTGTATTCCTCGTCTGCAGAGCAAGAGCAAAGGTGTTAGGACCTAAATTGCTTGATTTCCATGGAA
>NW_026960933.1:0-28376 GCF_021018805.1 Prinia subflava | reverse complement strand
GCACTAGTTATGAGCGCTCCCCATAGAGAGAGGGTGATGAATGGGTAGTGCAGGTTGTTTAGGGATGGGTTTACTAGGATAGTGACTCGTATGATGCCGTAGCCTCCCAGTTTTAAGAGCAGGGCTGCGAGAAGCATTGAGCCGGCAATTGGGGCCTCTACATGAGCTTTAGGCAGTCATAGGTGTAGTCCGTATAGTGGAGCTTTGACCATGAATGCTACGAGAAGGGCTAAGCTGGCTGCTAGGCCCGTTCAGGAGTGTGTGATGGTTGGGTGGGATAGTTTAAGTATTGGGAAGTATAATGTGCCAGTTTGGTTGTGTAGGTGCAGGATGGCGATTAGTAGGGGGAGTGAGCTGGCAAGCGTGTAGAACAGTAGGTAGATTCCGGCTTTAAGTCGTTCTGGTTGGTTTCCTCATCGGGTGATGAGGATTAATGTGGGGATTAGGGTTGCTTCAAAAGCAATGTAGAATAGTATGAGTTCCGAGGCTGAGAAGGCTGATAGGATGAATAGTTGAGCTAGAATGATTGTTGTGATGAAGATTCGTTTGCGGTTGGTTGGTTCTTGTTCTAGATGGTTTTGACTTGCCATTAGCATCAGAGGCAGGAGTCAACATGATAGGACTAGTAGTGGTGAAGAGATTTGGTCGATAGCAGTCCAGTGAGATAGGTTTTTGTTTGGGTAGTATGTTGGGGTGAATAGCTGTAGGCTAATGGCGGCAATTAATATGCTGTGTGTTGTGGTATTAGCCCAAAGGTACTTGCTGGGTGAGGATATGGTCATGGGAAGGAGTATAATAGTTGGTATGATGATTTTTAGCATTTTAGGAGGTTAAAGTTGTGGAGGTGGTCTGAACCGTGGGTGCGTGTTGAGGCTACTAGTAGGGCGAGCCCCGTTCCTGCTTCGCAGGCTGAGAATGTTAGTATAAGTATTGGTAGTATGGTGGCGGATGTTATTTGTGTTTGGATGGGTCATATTGACAGGGCTACATATATAGACAATATCATGCCCTCTAAGCATAGTAAGGCTGAGATTAGGTGGGTTCGGTGGAAGGCTAGGCCTAAGGCGCTTAGGGAGAAGGCTGAGTAGAAGCTTAGGTGTAGGAGGGTCATTAAGAAAGTTATAGGGTTGTGGCTATAATCTGTTGAGTCGAAATCAACTGTCTTGGTTAGACTAACTTTCTGTTATTCGGCCCATTCTAGCCCTCCTTGGGTTCATTCGTACACTAGACCTAGGGTGAGGAGTAGGATAAGGACTGAGGCTCATGTTAGTGTAGTGGTTGGGGCTTGGAGTTGGGTGGCTCATGGAAGAGGTAGGAGTAGGGCAATTTCTAGGTCGAACAGTAGGAATAGGATTGCTACTAGGAAGAATCGAATGGAGAATGGTAGTCGAGCGGATCCTAATGGGTCAAAGCCGCATTCGTATGGGGATAGTTTTTCTGAGTCTGGGTTCGTTTGGGCCAGTCATAGGTTTAGTATGGTTAGGGCGATGCTTAGGGTTATGGATAGGGTGATTATAAATGTGATTATGTTTATTGCTCTTCTCTGGGTTTGAACCAGATTTTAAGGATTGGAAGTCGATTGTAATTAGTATACTAGAAGAGCAGGATCCTCATCAGTAAATAGAGATATATAGGAATAGTCATACGACGTCTACAAAGTGTCAGTATCAGGCTGCTGCTTCGAAACCAAAGTGATGGTTTGGTGTAAAGTGGAATTTAATGAGGCGTAGGAGGCAGATTAGGAGGAATGTGGAGCCAATGATTACGTGTAGGCCGTGAAATCCAGTGGCTACGAAGAAGGTAGACCCGTATACTCCGTCTGCGATGGAGAAGGGAGCTTCGTAGTATTCTATGGCTTGTAGTGCGGTAAAGTAGAATCCTAGGAGGACAGTTAAGGTGAGAGCATAGATTGCTTGTTTTCGGCGGGCCTCTATGATAGCGTGATGGGCTCATGTGACGGTGATTCCTGAAGCTAGTAGGATGGCAGTGTTTAGTAGCGGTACTTCTATGGGGTTCAAGGGTTTGATTCCTGCTGGTGGTCATTGTCCTCCTAGTTCTGGGGTTGGGGCTAGGCTTGAGTGGAAGAAGGCTCAGAAGAAGCCTAGGAAGAAGAAAGCTTCTGATGTGATGAACAGGACTATGCCGTATCGTAGCCCTTTTTGGACGGTGGGAGTGTGGTGACCTTGGAATGTGCTTTCGCGTACAATGTCTCGTCATCATTGGAATATGACTAGGGTGGTTGATAATAGGCCAATGGCAAGTAGTTGTGGGGAGTGGTAGTGGAATCATATGGTTAGGCCGGACGTGGTTAGTAGGGCGGCGGCTGCTCCGAAGATGGGTCATGGGCTTGGATCTACTATGTGGTAGGAGTGTGCTTGGTGTGCCATTGTGTTAGATGTTTTCTTGGAGGTAGAGGCTGAGTAGGAGGACAAAGACGTAGGCCTGGATCATGGCTACGGCTACTTCCAGGATGGTTAGTAGCAGCAGGATTAGGAATGTTAGTAGGGAGACCATAGGTATGGTCGATAGTAAGGCGATCGTGGCGGTAGAAATAAGTTGGATTAAAAGGTGTCCTGCTGTGAGGTTGGCTGTTAGTCGTACTCCTAGCGCAATAGGACGAATTAGAAGGCTTGTTGTTTCAATTAAGACCAGTGCTGGGATCAGCGGTGTTGGAGTGCCTTCTGGTAGCAGGTGCCCTAGGGTAGTTGAAGGTTGGTTGCGTAACCCTGTGAGGAGGGTGGCTAGTCATAGTGGGAAGGCTAGGGCTAGGCTCATGGATAGTTGGGTGGTTGGAGTGAATGTGTAGGGCAATAGGCCTAGAAGGTTGATTAGTAGGAGGAATACCATTAATGAGGTTAGGATTAGGGCTCATTTGTGTCCTTTTTTGTTCAGTGGTATTATTAGTTGCTTTGTGATGAGGTTGACCGCTCATAGTTGTAGGGTGGATAGACGGCTCGTCACCCAGCGGTTGTTTTGTGACGGTAGTAGTAGGGCTGGGAAAGTGATTGAGATGAGGATTAGTGGAATGCCCAGTAGGGATGGACTTGAGAATTGGTCGAAGAAACTTAGGTTCATGGTCAAGTTCATGGGGTAGTAGGGGTGGTGGTAGTGGTCTTGTTGAGTGGTGGGTTTGGGGATGTTATGGATAGGATTTTAGGTTGGATGATTATTGAAAATGTTAGTCATGAGGTTAGTATGATAAAAAATCATGGATTTGGGTTGAGTTGTGGCATGTCATTAAGGAGGGTTAGCGTCCCTCTTTCTCTAGCTTAAAAGGCTAACGCTGTTTCATAGCTTCTTAATGATTAGGAAGATAGTAGAGAAGATCAGTTTTCGAAGTTGTCAAGTGGTGTGGACTCTACTACGATTGGTATGAAGCTGTGGTTTGCTCCGCAGATCTCTGAGCATTGTCCGTAGAATACTCCTGGTCGGTTTGCTAGGAAGGAAGTTTGGTTTAGTCGTCCTGGGATTGCATCCGTTTTGACGCCTAGGCTTGGTACAGCTCATGAGTGCAGGACGTCGTCAGCGGTGACAATAACTCGGATGGTAGAGTTTATTGGGACGATAACACGGTGGTCTACTTCTAGAAGTCGAAAGTGTCCTAGTGGGAGCTCTGATGTTGGTGTTATGTAGGAGTCGAATGTTAGGTCTTTGAAGTCGGTGTACTCGTAGGATCAGTACCATTGGTGTCCAATGGCTTTTAGAGTGAGGTCTGGTTGGTTGACTTCATCCATCATGTATAGGATGCGCAGGGATGGCAGGGCTAGGGTGATTAGTACTATGGCTGGTAGGATTGTTCATACTAGTTCGATCGCCTGTGCATCAACTGTATTTGATGAGAGTTTACCTGTTAGTATTAGAGTCAGTAGATAGAGGACCAAGCTGCAGATGGCTAGGGCCACTATTATGGCGTGGTCGTGGAATTGTATCAGTTCTTCTATAATTGGTGATGAGGCGTCTTGGAAATTAAGTTGTGAGTGGTTGGCCATATTTTGAGGCGCACAGGGTTTTCACCTGCAATATAGCCTTGACAAGGCTATGTAATCGTTTTACTAGCGTCTCTATGAGAAAGAAGCATAAGTGGTTTTATGCGGTTGGCTTGAAACCAACATATGAGGGTTCGAGTCCTTCCTTTCTTGTACTTGGACAAAGGCTGGTTCTTCAAAGGTGTGGAATGGGGGTGGGCAACCGTAGATTCATTCGATATTTGTGCTTGTAAGTTCTGGTTGGAAAGCTTTGCGTTTGGATGCGAAGGCTTCTCAGATGATGAATACTAGCATGATTACGGCTGTTATAGAGATTAGGGAACCTACTGATGAGATGGTGTTTCATAGTGTGTAGGCGTCTGGGTAGTCTGAGTATCGACGTGGCATGCCAGCTAGGCCAAGGAAGTGTTGTGGGAAGAAGGTGAGGTTAACGCCTACAAATATTACTCCGAAGTGGATTTTGGCTCATGTGGAATGTAGAGTGTACCCGGTGAATAGTGGGAATCAGTGTGTGAATCCGGCTAGAATTGCGAATACTGCTCCTATTGATAGTACATAGTGGAAGTGAGCTACTACATAGTAGGTATCGTGCAGAGCAATGTCTAGTGAAGAGTTTGCTAAAACGATCCCTGTTAGGCCCCCGATGGTGAATAGGAAGATGAATCCTAGGGCCCATAGTATGGGTGGGTCTCATTTGATAATGCCTCCGTGGAGTGTTGCTAGTCAGCTGAATACTTTAATGCCAGTTGGGATGGCGATGATTATAGTGGCTGATGTGAAGTATGCTCGGGTGTCTACGTCCATGCCTACTGTGAATATATGGTGGGCCCAAACGATAAATCCTAGGAACCCGATGGAAAGTATAGCTCATACCATTCCTATATAACCGAAAGGTTCTTTTTTTCCTGAGTAGTAGGTTACGACGTGGGAGATGATTCCGAATCCTGGTAGAATGAGGATGTAGACTTCAGGGTGTCCGAAGAATCAGAATAGGTGTTGATAAAGTACTGGGTCTCCTCCTCCTGCCGGGTCAAAGAAAGTGGTATTTAGGTTGCGGTCGGTTAGTAGTATAGTGATTCCGGCAGCGAGTACAGGGAGGGAGAGAAGCAGTAGGACTGCTGTGATAAGTACTGATCAGACAAATAGGGGGGTTTGGTATTGGGAGAGGGCTGGTGGTTTTATGTTAATTGCTGTGGTGATAAAGTTGATTGCGCCCAGAATTGATGAGATTCCAGCTAGGTGAAGGGAGAAGATGGCTAGGTCAACTGAAGCTCCAGCATGGGCTAAGTTGCCGGCTAATGGGGGGTACACTGTTCAGCCCGTACCTGCTCCTGCCTCGACTGTGGAGGAAGCCAGGAGAAGGAGGAAAGAGGGTGGTAGAAGTCAGAAGCTTATGTTGTTCATTCGTGGGAATGCTATGTCTGGGGCCCCAATTATTAGGGGGACTAGTCAGTTGCCGAAGCCCCCGATCATAATTGGTATAACTATAAAGAAGATTATTACGAAAGCATGTGCTGTAACGATCACGTTGTAGATTTGGTCGTCTCCGAGCAGGGCTCCTGGTTGGCCTAGTTCTGCTCGGATGAGAAGGCTTAGTGAGGTGCCCACTATTCCGGCCCATGCGCCGAAAATTAGGTATAGGGTACCGATATCTTTGTGGTTGGTTGAGAATAATCATCGGTTAATGAATGTCACAGGTAAGATGGCTGAGTGTATAAGCGTTAGGCTGTAGTCCTTTTTACAGAGGTTCAATTCCTCTTCTTATCGGCTTTGTGGTGAAATTCACGGCGGGTTGCAAACTCGCAGATGCGTATTGATTGCGCCGAAGTCTTAGGTAGAAGCCTGTTGGTTAGGGCATGTAGCTGTTAACTATATTGTTGTGGGATCGAAGCCCATCTACCTAGTTGGGTTGTAAGGTCCTAGCTTAATTAAAGTACCTGGGTTGCATTCAGGAGATGTGGGGTAGCATCCTGCGGATCTTAGCAGAAACTAAGAGGGTTTAACTCTTGTTTAAGGCTTTGAAGGCCTTCGGTTTAAGTGATCCTAAGTTTCTTAAATAATAGTGGTGATTAGTGGTGAAACCGGTAGGAGTGCAGTTGATATGGTGATTAGGATGGCAATTAAGGTGCTGGTTGGTTTGTTAGTATGTCATTGTTTAATGTGGTTGGTGGTGTGTGGGGGTAGTGTGATTGTTGCACAGTATGCTAGGCGAAGATAGAAGAATAGGCTTAGGAGTGATAGGAGGGAGATTGAAGTTGCTATTGGGATTATGTCTTGTTTAGTTAGCTCTTGGATGATAAGTCATTTTGGGAGGAAACCTGTTAATGGGGGCAGTCCTGCTATAGAGAGTATTGTTAGTAGTAGTATGGCGTTTAGTGCTGGTACCTTTGTCCATGCAGTTATTAGGGTTGATAGTTTTGAGACTTTAATTGTGTTTAAAGTTAGGAATACTGCTATTGTTATTAGTGTGTAGAGGTAAAAATTAAGTAAGGTTAGTTTAGGGTTGTACGAGATAATGATTGTTATCCATCCTAGATGGGAGATGGAGGAGAAGGCTAGGATTTTTCGGATTTGTGTTTGGTTTAGTCCTATTCATCCTCCCAGAGCGGCAGATATGATTGCTATGCAGGCTAGCAGAGTAGGGTTTAGTGAGGGTGATGTTATGAATAGCAGTGAGATAGGGGGTAATTTTATCATTGTTGATAGGAGGAGGCCTGTGGTAAGTGGGGACCCTTGGAGGACTTCTGGGAATCAGAAATGAAATGGGACTAGTCCTAGTTTTATTGCTAGGGCGGAGGTTAGGATGAGGCACGATATTGGATGGGTTAGTTGGGTGATGTCCCATTGTCCGGTGTGCCATGCATTGGTTATGCTGGAAAATAAGACTAGTGCGGAGGCAGTTGCTTGGGTAAGGAAGTACTTGGTTGCGGCTTCAATGGCTCGTGGATGGTGGGATTTTGAGATCAGTGGCAGGATTGCTAGGGTGTTGATTTCAAGGCCGGCCCAGGCTATTATTCAGTGGTTGCTCGAGATTGTGATGGCAGTCCCTATAAACAGGCTGATTGCGAAAATTAATTTTGCTTGTGGGTTCATTAGTAGGGGAAGGGGTTAAACCATCATTTTCGGGGTATGGGCCCGATAGCTTTGTTAGCTGACCCTACTAGAAAGTAATATAATGGGAGTATGGAGGGTTTTGATCCCTTTAGTGCAGGTTCGATTCCTGTTTTTCTAAGTTAGGAAATGAGAGGGCTGGTATACCTCTATGTTCACTTTATCATAGTGACCCTTTGGGACGTTCAGGCACATTTCCTTTTATGGTTCTTAGGTAGGGGGGAAGTCCAGCGTAACAGATTGATATGCTGGTGTGTCACAAGCATATCGCCAGTGTGAGTGGGAGGAAGTTTTTTCATAGAAGGTGTATTAGCTGGTCGTATCGGAAGCGCGGATATGAAGCACGGACTCATAGGAAACCAGCAGATAGTAGGAGGACTTTTGTGGCTAGAATCACAGGGAATAGTTCTTGCGGAGGGTTTAGGAAGCTTGGGTTGAAGAATAAGATGGTAGTTAGTGTGTTTATTAGCATGATGTTGGCGTATTCGGCTAGGAAGAATAAAGCGAATGGTCCTGCTGCATATTCCACGTTGAAGCCAGAGACTAGTTCTGACTCCCCCTCTGTAAGGTCAAATGGGGCTCGGTTTGTCTCGGCTAGTGTGGATACGTATCATATTATGGCTAGTGGCCAGCATGAGAAGATAAGGTACAGGGGTTCTTGGGTGGTTGCGAGAGTGCTTAGGTTGTAATTTCCGCTGAGTAGGATGATGGAGAGTAGGATAATTGCTAGGGTGACTTCATACGAGATGGTTTGGGCTACTGCTCGTAGTGCTCCAATTAGGGCATATTTTGAGTTGGAGGCTCATCCTGATCATAGAATAGAGTATACGGCTAGGCTAGATATGGCTAGGAGAAAGAGTAGGCCTAGGTTGAGGTCTGCGAGAGAGAATGGTAGTGGGAGTGGGGTTCAAATTGAAATCGCTAGGAGAAGGGCTAGTATTGGAGTTGTGGTGAATAGGATTGGGGAAGATGTTGATGGGCGGATCGGTTCTTTGATGAATAGTTTCACCCCGTCTGCCAAGGGTTGTAGTAGTCCGAATGGGCCTACGACATTTGGGCCCTTTCGTCCTTGCATGTAACTTAGGATTTTACGTTCTACTAGTGTGAGGAAGGCTACTGCAATTAGAATGGGGAGGGCATAGGAAGTGGCTATGATTAGGCTGGTTAGAAGTGGGTAGTTGGTCATATGGGGGTTGGTAAGCTAGGGAGAGGATTTGAACCTCTGAGTTAAAGGACTTAAGCCTTTTGCATTTGCCGAGCTCTGCCACGCTAGCTTGTCCTTTTCTAGGACGTGGGTGGGTGTGATAGCTTTTCGTAATTTAGTTGGTTTCATTACTTAAGGCGGGGGCTTGCTTGTGGTATTGGCCCCACTTTTCCTATCCTTTCGTACTGGGAAGAGTTGTTCATAGATAGAAACCGACCTGGATTACTCCGGTCTGAACTCAGATCACGTAGGACTGTTAATCGTTGAACAAACGAACCCTTAGTAGCGGCTGCACCACTAGGATGTCCTGATCCAACATCGAGGTCGTAAACCTCCCCGTCGATATGGACTCTCGGAGGAGATTGCGCTGTTATCCCTGGGGTAGCTTGGTCCATTGATCAATTATATTGGATCTGGTGGCTATTAGCACTTTGAGTAGTGGCTCTTAGTCTGGAGGTGTTGTCCCATGTTTGGAGGTTTTGTTTTGCTCCAAGGTCGCCCCAACCGAAAAAATGCAGACCATCGTCCCAATGGATAAGTAAGCCCGGGGTGGGGGTGTATGTATTTTGGGGTGGTTGCTGTTTTTAAAGTTCCACAGGGTCTTCTCGTCTTATGGGTTTATCCCTGCTTTTGCACAGGGAGATCAATTTCACCGATTGCCTGTAAGAGACAGTTAAGACCTCGTTTAGCCATTCATACGGGTCCCGATTTATGGGACAATTGATTGCGCTACCTTTGCACGGTTAGGATACCGCGGCCGTTGAACATAGTCACCGGGCAGGCATCACCTTCAATACTTGTCTGTGGGTTGGCTGAAGGCTATGTTTTTGGTAAACAGTCGGGCCTTGACGGGTTTGCCTAGTTCCTTTTACAGGTTTTAATCTTTCTTAATGGACGCTCCTATGTCGGGTTAACAAAGTGTTTAATACTCTGCTTGTTTGATTTGTCGTATATTGGTGGCTTGTTAATAATGTACTGATGTAAGCTTGCGTCTAAGAGGGAGGACCCTGGTTACTCATTCTAGCATTAATTCTCCTATTGTTCTATAGGTTAGCCCGTTAGTGGGGAGGGAGTCACGTGGTTTTTATATTTTTAAGGTGCAGAGCTTTAACGCACTCTTTGTTGATGGCTGCTTAAAGGCCCACAGTAGGTTTTGCAGGTTTGTTGTTTATCCGCTCGTGGAGATTGTATTCTTTTTTAAAGGAGCTGTACCTCCTTTAAATAGCCCTTAATTCGCTTCATTGGGGTTTGTAGGTTCCTTGGAGAAGAATTAAGAGTGAACTAAGATTCATTTCACAGGCAACCAGCTATCACCCAGCTCGATTGGCTTTTCACCTCTACTAGCAAGTCATCCCACTCTTTTGCAACAGAGACGGGTTCGCTCATAATAGCTGCTCGCAAGTAGCTCGCTTGGGTTTCGGGGTGGCAAACTTAAATTCATTTTGCTTGGTTTTTCTTGCTAGACCATGATGCAAAAGGTACAAGGGTTGATCTTTGCTGTTTTTAGCTTAGTTTTCATTGCTATTTCATCTTTCCCTTACGGTACGTGGTCTCTATCGCTCCAATGGTGTCTTTTCTATCGCCTATACTGGGACTAATAAATGCTTTAGTTGGGTGTTGGAAGTAGCTTTGTTATTCCGGGTCATGTAGGTTGGGCTAGAGTTTGGCATTCAAGACGATCTGATGTTAGCAGATATCTCTCAGGTGTAAGCTGAGTGCTTTAATTTAAGGCTACGTCTTGGTGTTCTAAGTGCACCTTCCGGTACACTTACCTTGTTACGACTTACCTCCTCTTTGGCTGATCAACTTATTAATTTATGGGGGGGGGGGGTCGCTTTTGAGGAGGGTGACGGGCGGTATGTACGTGTCCCAGAGCCGGCTTAAAGAGGGCTCGATTGTCTCTCTTTACTGCTAAATCCGCCTTCCAGGGATAGTTTCATGTCCCTTTGCCGTATGTTCTAGTCTAGAAAATGTAGCCCATTGCTCCCATTCCATAGGCTATACCTTGACCTGTCGTATTAGCGTTGTAGGGCTATTGCGTCCACTGTTGGTCCTTCAGGGTGGGTGGGCTGGCGACGGCGGTATATAGGCTGAACTGTTGCAAGGAATGGTAAGGTGTATCGTGGATCATCGATTATAGAACAGGCTCCTCTAGGTGGGTTTGGGGCACCGCCAAGTCCTTAGAGTTTTAAGCGTTTGTGCTCGTAGTTCTCGGGCGGATGCTCCGGTAAGATCGAGCATCAAGATTTAGGGCCAGGCATAGTGGGGTATCTAATCCCAGTTTGGGCCCTGGCTTTCGTGGGCTTCAATAAATCGTTGTTCTAAGATCTTCTTTAAGTAGGGGCCTTATGGGCATCTTTGGCTTTCTACGGCTCAGCTGCCTTTTAATCTTAGCTACTTGGATAACATGTGACCACTCTTTACGCCGTTAAGTAATGTTGATTTGGGTCTCCTGTATGACCGCGGTGGCTGGCACAGGATTTACCGACCCTTAGCTTGCTATAACTAAGTCAAGTTTGCACTCATTGCTTAATATTAATTACTGCTGAATACCCGTGGGGGTGTGGCAATTGCAAGGCGTTTTGGGCTACGGTGATGGGTGTGCCTGATACCCGCTCCTGTCGACCTAAATTTAGGGTACCCAGGGCATCTACACTGGAGCGCGGATACTTGCATGTATATATTTAGCAACAACCAACAGTAAGGTTAGGACTAAGTCTTTTGTCTTTGGGTGCGTGTGGCTGCCGTCTTGACATCTTCAGTGTCATGCTTTTTGTAAGCTACAAAGACTTAGGTGGGTTTGGTTTGGTGAGTGGTGATGTGTTGTTTTTGTTTGGTTTTTTGTCCAAAAAAAGGCAGGTAAGTTTGGGTTAAGTGTCGTAGTGGTGGGTGTGTAATTTGGTTGCATGAATAATATAGGGATATATAGTTAATTATTTGTTTGTTTTGATGAAAATTACACGATAAAAAATGAAGTGAATAAATTTTGGGGGTGAAATGATGGGTTTAGGTATAAGTCTCAGCAAAGTGAGAATAAAATAGTTATGTCCGGTGACCATTGCATTATTCAATGGCTTAAGAGGTAAAAAGCGCGGGTTTCATGAATGAGGCTAAAGTGCATCAGTGTCAAGTTTGCGACGACCTTATCCTTCAACCATGACACTATGGGCTTACAGGTGGTCGGCAGGTAGCTCGCCGGTAATGTGATGCTCATGTCAAGAGGAAGATATCTCCTGCTACGCACTGGAAGGGCATATTGAAGACGCCCCCAGAAGAAGAGAAGAGAAAGAGAAAGGAAATGTCGCGATAACGAGAGGAAATGAGGAGCGTCCATCCCCAGCACTTGTATCTGTGAAGAGCAAGTAGAGAGGGCGAGGCAGTTTATGGTCCTGAAGTTACCACGGGTGGCGCAAAAGAGCAAGTAGGGCCTCGAGGGTAAGAGGGAAAGTATGGGCTCAAGACAAGGGACGTGGGTATAACTGACGTTGAGTAGCTCGGTTCTCGTGAGGAGCACGGTTAATAGATAACCAGGTTCTCTGGCTTGTGAGCGCTTGAAAGCTGTTGGTCGAGAGGCTTGCTTTAGGAGGTGGGCGAATTGTATGACCTCGTGAATTCAAAGGTGCGCTGGGACATTCCCTCGTATCCGGGGCTGGTTGTTAGGTACGTTGTAGAGACTGTCGATCTCGGGTGACGCTTGTAGTGTGATGTTGGTCGGGTTAGCTGGGTGTGATGGTACCTGAAGCAAAAATGGGGGGGTGGTGTGACTGCTCGCACATTATCTATTTGGAGAAAATGTTGGGCGGGGGTTGGAGGTGAGGTTGGTCTTTGGGTGGAATATCCTACATTAATGTAGTGCCTGATGGGGATAATAAATTAATGTGGCGCAATACATACCTTAAGTAATATGAAAAAGCCGCGGGGGGGGTAAGGGGGGGGGGGGGAATAGTTGGTATGGTGAAAATGAAGTATAAAAAGTGATGTTGGTGGTGATGTTGAATGGAGTAGTTCCTGTAGTTAAAGGATAACGGCAGTTTTTCAGGCTGCAGATCCCAGGTAGAGGCTGGGCGGGAATTATGATGAAGTTTGTTCTGTTTATAGGGCTTTGTTTTGTTCTGGGTGGGCTGGCGGTTGCTTCTAATCCATCCCCTTATTATGGAGTGGTTGGGTTGGTCGTGGCGTCTATTGCTGGCTGTGGTTGGTTGGTTAGTTTGGGTGCTTCTTTCATGTCTTTGGTGCTTGTTATAGTGTATTTGGGGGGGATGTTGGTGGTGTTTGTTTATTCGGTTTCATTGGCGGCGGATCCTTATCCTGAGGCTTGGGTAGATTGGGGGGTTGTTGGGTATGGATTGGGGATTGGGTTAGTTGTTGGAGCTGGTGCTGTTGTGCTAGGTACTTCTGTGGTTTTAGTTGATGGGGGGACGGTTGATAGTGGTGGTTTATTGGTAGGACGGTTGGATTTTAGTGGGGTGGCTATGTTTTATTCGTGTGGGGTTGGGTTGTTCTTGGTGGGTGGATGGGGGTTGTTGTTAACTTTGTTTGTGGTTCTAGAGCTTGTGCGGGGGTTGTCTCGGGGGGCTATTCGGGCTGTCTAGGGTTGTGTCAGAAAGTAGTTTAGTCTAAAATGCCAGCTTTGGGAGTTGGTGATGGAGGTTTAATTCCTTTCTTTCTGAGGTTGTGGGGGGGTGTGTAATTTGGTTGCATGAATAATATAGGGATATATAGTTAATTATTTGTTTGTTTTGATGAAAATTACACGATAAAAAATGAAGTGAATAAATTTTGGGGGTGAAATGATGGGTTTAGGTATAAGTCTCAGCAAAGTGAGAATAAAATAGTTATGTCCGGTGACCATTGCATTATTCAATGGCTTAAGAGGTAAAAAGCGCGGGTTTCATGAATGAGGCTAAAGTGCATCAGTGTCAAGTTTGCGACGACCTTATCCTTCAACCATGACACTATGGGCTTACAGGTGGTCGGCAGGTAGCTCGCCGGTAATGTGATGCTCATGTCAAGAGGAAGATATCTCCTGCTACGCACTGGAAGGGCATATTGAAGACGCCCCCAGAAGAAGAGAAGAGAAAGAGAAAGGAAATGTCGCGATAACGAGAGGAAATGAGGAGCGTCCATCCCCAGCACTTGTATCTGTGAAGAGCAAGTAGAGAGGGCGAGGCAGTTTATGGTCCTGAAGTTACCACGGGTGGCGCAAAAGAGCAAGTAGGGCCTCGAGGGTAAGAGGGAAAGTATGGGCTCAAGACAAGGGACGTGGGTATAACTGACGTTGAGTAGCTCGGTTCTCGTGAGGAGCACGGTTAATAGATAACCAGGTTCTCTGGCTTGTGAGCGCTTGAAAGCTGTTGGTCGAGAGGCTTGCTTTAGGAGGTGGGCGAATTGTATGACCTCGTGAATTCAAAGGTGCGCTGGGACATTCCCTCGTATCCGGGGCTGGTTGTTAGGTACGTTGTAGAGACTGTCGATCTCGGGTGACGCTTGTAGTGTGATGTTGGTCGGGTTAGCTGGGTGTGATGGTACCTGAAGCAAAAATGGGGGGGTGGTGTGACTGCTCGCACATTATCTATTTGGAGAAAATGTTGGGCGGGGGTTGGAGGTGAGGTTGGTCTTTGGGTGGAATATCCTACATTAATGTAGTGCCTGATGGGGATAATAAATTAATGTGGCGCAATACATACCTTAAGTAATATGAAAAAGCCGCGGGGGGGGTAAGGGGGGGGGGGGCCTTTTCTTTAATTTTTTTCCGGCGCGGCCGAAAATTTTTGGAGGGGGGGGGGGAAACTCTAAGAAGAGGTTGAGTCTTCAATCTTTGGCTTACAAGACCAATGTTTTAATAAACTATTAGAGTATTAGAGTTTGAGTATTTTGTTTTCTACGATGGAAACAATTGGGAAGAGGACTAGAATGATAGTGAAGTAGGTAAATGAGGCTAGTTGGCCAATGATGATGAATGGGTGTTCAACTGGCTGGCTGCCTACTCAGGTTAGTACTAGAAGGTTTGCTACTAGTGTTCAAAACAGAATTTGTGACAGTGGGCGGAATGTTATTGAACGTAGTTTGGATGTGTGCAGGAGGGGCATGAGAAATAGTACTAGGACGGAGGCGGCTAGGGCCAGGACTCCTCCTAGTTTGTTTGGGATGGATCGTAGGATGGCGTAGGCGAATAGGAAGTATCATTCGGGTTTGATGTGAGGGGGTGTGGCTAGTGGGTTGGCTGGTGTGAAGTTTTCTGGGTCTCCTAGCAGGTTGGGTAAGAATAGAGCTAGGCTGGCGAGGGGGATAAATATTAGTGCGAACCCTACGATGTCTTTTGTGGAGTAGTAGGGGTGGAATGGGATTTTGTCGCAGTCTGATGGGATACCTAGTGGATTGTTTGATCCGGTTTCGTGTAGGAGGGTGAGGTGGACTAGTGTTAATCCTACAATGACGAATGGTAGTAGGAAGTGGATAGCGAAGAATCGAGTGAGTGTGGGGTTGTCTACTGAGAATCCGCCTCATGCTCATTCAACTAGTGTTTGTCCGATGTAGGGGATGGCTGAGAATAGGTTCGTGATGACTGTGGCTCCTCAGAATGATATTTGTCCTCATGGCAGGACGTATCCTACGAAGGCTGTTGCTATGAGGGTGAGTAGGAGGATGACCCCTACGTTTCAGGTTTCTTTGTTTAAGTATGAGCCGTAGTAGAAGCCTCGGCCGATGTGAAGGTAGATGCAGATGAAGAAGAATGAAGCTCCGTTTGCGTGGAGGTTTCGGATTAGTCAGCCGAATTGGACGTCTCGGCATATGTGGGTGACGGAGGAGAAGGCTAGGGAGGTGTCTGCTGTGTAGTGTATGGCTAGCAGTAGTCCTGTGACGATTTGTGTGGCTAGGCAAACACCCAGTAGGGATCCAAAGTTTCATCATGATGAGATATTTGATGGTGTTGGTAGGTCAATTAGGGCGTCGTTGATGACTTTTAGTAGGGGGTGGTTTTTACGAAGATTTGGGGCCATTAAGTTTTCTGTATGTGGAAATAATGATGATTAGGATGGATAGGGCAAAGGACCCTAGGTAGGCTTTGATTAGGCCTTGGTGGAATGTGGTAGCGGTTTTGGATGTTGTTGACTGCATATTGGCTAGGCCTTCTGGGCCTAATAGCTTGTATCAGGAAAGGTCTATGAGGTGTGAGGCGATGTTTTGTCCTCCTGATAATAGGTTTGTTACGCTTGATCGGTGGGTTAGTAGGTTGAAATAGCCTAGGGAGATTGAGAAGTTGTAGAATGGGTTTTGTTTGGTCAGGATTAGGGTTTGGGCTATTTTTGATAGTTCGAGTGCTAGGGCGATTCCTAGGGCTGTTACTACTAGGGCCGTTATTTTGATTGATGTGGGTATGGTTGTGGGTGGTGTTTTTGTTGGTAGGATGTATGAGGTAATGATTAAACCAGCTGTGATGCTTCCTAGTGCTAGTCGGGTGATTGGGCGGATTACTGCAGGGTTGTTTTCGTTTATTGAGGTTAGGGGAGGGATTCGGGTGAAGCCGCTTTGGACTAGAACGGTCATGCGGATTGTATAGACCGCGGTGAATGATGTGGCTAGCAGGGTTAGGAGCAGGGCTCATGAGTTTAGGTATGAGGTGTTTAGGTTTTCGATGATTTGGTCCTTTGAGTAAAATCCTGCTAGGAATGGGGTTCCTATTAGTGCTAGGTTACCGATAGTGAGACATGAGGTGGTTGTTGGGAGCATTTTTTGGAGGCCTCCTATTTTTCGGATGTCTTGTTCTCCGTTGAGGCTGTGGATGATGGAGCCTGAGCAGAGGAATAGCATGGCCTTGAAGAATGCGTGGGTTGAGATGTGTAGGAAGGCTAGTTGTGGAAGGTTTAATCCAATAGTGACTATTATTAGGCCTAGCTGACTTGAGGTGGAGAAGGCGATAATTTTTTTGATGTCGTTCTGTGTGAGGGCACATGTGGCTGCAAATAGGGTGGAGAGGGCTCCCAGGCAAAGGCAGAGAGAGAGGGCTGTTTGGTTGTTGTGGAATAGTGGGTGGGTTCGGATTAGTAGGAAGATTCCGGCCACTACTATAGTGCTTGAGTGTAGTAAGGCTGAGACTGGGGTTGGGCCTTCTATTGCGGATGGGAGTCATGGGTGTAATCCAAATTGAGCGGATTTGCCTGTTGCTGCCAGGATCAGCCCTAGGAGGGGTAAGGTTGGGGTCTGTGAAGTGGAGGGGAATTGTTGGAGTTCTCAGGTGTTTATGGTATAGGCTAGTCATGCTATGCAAAGGATGAGGCCAATGTCTCCGATTCGGTTGTAAAGCACTGCTTGTAGGGCGGCGGTGTTGGCTTCTGCTCGTCCGTGTCATCAGCTGATCAGGAGGAAGGATATGATCCCTACTCCTTCTCATCCAATGAACAGGACAAATAGGTTATTGGCGATGATTAGGATTAGCATGGTAATTAGGAACAGTAGGAGGAAGGTGAAGAATTTTGTGATGTGTGGGTCTGAGGCCATGTATCATGTTGCGAATTGCAGGATTGACCATGACACGAATAGGGCAATTGGGAAGAATGTAAGGGAGTAAAAGTCTAGTTTAAGGCTGATTGGGATTTTGAAGTTTATGATGAATTTTCATTCTCATGAGGAGACCAGGCCTTCCATACCTGAGTGGATGTGGATTGTTATTGGGACTAAGCTGATTAGAAATGAGGCTTTGACTGTTTGTGTGATGGTGTTGGGAGTGTTTTTGAGGCTGTCTGATAATAGTGGGAAAATGATTGGAGTAGTTAGGGTTGTTAGGGTTAATAGTGTGAATGTGTTTAGGGTTAGTGGTAGGTCCATTACTTTCACTTGGATTTGCACCAAGATACGTGGTTCCTAAGACCATTGGATTGCTATTATCCTTTGAAAGTAAGGGGGCTGAGGTTTTAGACTCAGATGCAAGAATTAGCAGTTCTTGTTGGTTAAACCTCCCCTCGGCAGGTAAGAAGGTTTTAACTTCTATCTTTAGAGTCACGGTCTAATGTTTGGGTTGAAACTATACTTGCATACTGGGATGCCGGAGATTAGCTCTGGCTTTAAGATGAGGAGGGCTATTGGGATTATGTGTAGGGCTATAAGAAGATGCTCTCGTGTGGAGGAGTTTTGGATTGATGTGATGTGGGATGGGAGTGCTCCTCGTTGTGTCATTGTTAGTATGTATAGGGTGTATGAGGCAGTTAGGAGGATTGCAATGCCTGTTAGGATGATTGTTAGGGAGGATCAGTTGAACAGGGCGATTACAATGGTTAGTTCTGCTATAAGGTTAGTTGTGGGGGGTAGTGCCATGTTTGTTAGGTTGGCTAAAAGTCATCAGATGGCTATTAATGGGAGTAGGGGCTGGATGCCTCGTGTTAGTAGTAGAATTCGGCTGTGGGTGCGTTCGTAGTTTGTGTTGGCTAGGCAGAATAGTATGGATGAGGTTAGTCCGTGTGAAATTATTAGGATCATTGCTCCTGAGAATGCTCATTGGGTTTGGATTATAGTTGCGGCGATGACAAGGCCTATGTGGCTTACTGATGAGTAAGCGATTAGTGACTTTAGGTCGATTTGTCGTAGGCAGATGGCACTAGTTATGAGCGCTCCCCATAGAGAGAGGGTGATGAATGGGTAGTGCAGGTTGTTTAGGGATGGGTTTACTAGGATAGTGACTCGTATGATGCCGTAGCCTCCCAGTTTTAAGAGCAGGGCTGCGAGAAGCATTGAGCCGGCAATTGGGGCCTCTACATGAGCTTTAGGCAGTCATAGGTGTAGTCCGTATAGTGGAGCTTTGACCATGAATGCTACGAGAAGGGCTAAGCTGGCTGCTAGGCCCGTTCAGGAGTGTGTGATGGTTGGGTGGGATAGTTTAAGTATTGGGAAGTATAATGTGCCAGTTTGGTTGTGTAGGTGCAGGATGGCGATTAGTAGGGGGAGTGAGCTGGCAAGCGTGTAGAACAGTAGGTAGATTCCGGCTTTAAGTCGTTCTGGTTGGTTTCCTCATCGGGTGATGAGGATTAATGTGGGGATTAGGGTTGCTTCAAAAGCAATGTAGAATAGTATGAGTTCCGAGGCTGAGAAGGCTGATAGGATGAATAGTTGAGCTAGAATGATTGTTGTGATGAAGATTCGTTTGCGGTTGGTTGGTTCTTGTTCTAGATGGTTTTGACTTGCCATTAGCATCAGAGGCAGGAGTCAACATGATAGGACTAGTAGTGGTGAAGAGATTTGGTCGATAGCAGTCCAGTGAGATAGGTTTTTGTTTGGGTAGTATGTTGGGGTGAATAGCTGTAGGCTAATGGCGGCAATTAATATGCTGTGTGTTGTGGTATTAGCCCAAAGGTACTTGCTGGGTGAGGATATGGTCATGGGAAGGAGTATAATAGTTGGTATGATGATTTTTAGCATTTTAGGAGGTTAAAGTTGTGGAGGTGGTCTGAACCGTGGGTGCGTGTTGAGGCTACTAGTAGGGCGAGCCCCGTTCCTGCTTCGCAGGCTGAGAATGTTAGTATAAGTATTGGTAGTATGGTGGCGGATGTTATTTGTGTTTGGATGGGTCATATTGACAGGGCTACATATATAGACAATATCATGCCCTCTAAGCATAGTAAGGCTGAGATTAGGTGGGTTCGGTGGAAGGCTAGGCCTAAGGCGCTTAGGGAGAAGGCTGAGTAGAAGCTTAGGTGTAGGAGGGTCATTAAGAAAGTTATAGGGTTGTGGCTATAATCTGTTGAGTCGAAATCAACTGTCTTGGTTAGACTAACTTTCTGTTATTCGGCCCATTCTAGCCCTCCTTGGGTTCATTCGTACACTAGACCTAGGGTGAGGAGTAGGATAAGGACTGAGGCTCATGTTAGTGTAGTGGTTGGGGCTTGGAGTTGGGTGGCTCATGGAAGAGGTAGGAGTAGGGCAATTTCTAGGTCGAACAGTAGGAATAGGATTGCTACTAGGAAGAATCGAATGGAGAATGGTAGTCGAGCGGATCCTAATGGGTCAAAGCCGCATTCGTATGGGGATAGTTTTTCTGAGTCTGGGTTCGTTTGGGCCAGTCATAGGTTTAGTATGGTTAGGGCGATGCTTAGGGTTATGGATAGGGTGATTATAAATGTGATTATGTTTATTGCTCTTCTCTGGGTTTGAACCAGATTTTAAGGATTGGAAGTCGATTGTAATTAGTATACTAGAAGAGCAGGATCCTCATCAGTAAATAGAGATATATAGGAATAGTCATACGACGTCTACAAAGTGTCAGTATCAGGCTGCTGCTTCGAAACCAAAGTGATGGTTTGGTGTAAAGTGGAATTTAATGAGGCGTAGGAGGCAGATTAGGAGGAATGTGGAGCCAATGATTACGTGTAGGCCGTGAAATCCAGTGGCTACGAAGAAGGTAGACCCGTATACTCCGTCTGCGATGGAGAAGGGAGCTTCGTAGTATTCTATGGCTTGTAGTGCGGTAAAGTAGAATCCTAGGAGGACAGTTAAGGTGAGAGCATAGATTGCTTGTTTTCGGCGGGCCTCTATGATAGCGTGATGGGCTCATGTGACGGTGATTCCTGAAGCTAGTAGGATGGCAGTGTTTAGTAGCGGTACTTCTATGGGGTTCAAGGGTTTGATTCCTGCTGGTGGTCATTGTCCTCCTAGTTCTGGGGTTGGGGCTAGGCTTGAGTGGAAGAAGGCTCAGAAGAAGCCTAGGAAGAAGAAAGCTTCTGATGTGATGAACAGGACTATGCCGTATCGTAGCCCTTTTTGGACGGTGGGAGTGTGGTGACCTTGGAATGTGCTTTCGCGTACAATGTCTCGTCATCATTGGAATATGACTAGGGTGGTTGATAATAGGCCAATGGCAAGTAGTTGTGGGGAGTGGTAGTGGAATCATATGGTTAGGCCGGACGTGGTTAGTAGGGCGGCGGCTGCTCCGAAGATGGGTCATGGGCTTGGATCTACTATGTGGTAGGAGTGTGCTTGGTGTGCCATTGTGTTAGATGTTTTCTTGGAGGTAGAGGCTGAGTAGGAGGACAAAGACGTAGGCCTGGATCATGGCTACGGCTACTTCCAGGATGGTTAGTAGCAGCAGGATTAGGAATGTTAGTAGGGAGACCATAGGTATGGTCGATAGTAAGGCGATCGTGGCGGTAGAAATAAGTTGGATTAAAAGGTGTCCTGCTGTGAGGTTGGCTGTTAGTCGTACTCCTAGCGCAATAGGACGAATTAGAAGGCTTGTTGTTTCAATTAAGACCAGTGCTGGGATCAGCGGTGTTGGAGTGCCTTCTGGTAGCAGGTGCCCTAGGGTAGTTGAAGGTTGGTTGCGTAACCCTGTGAGGAGGGTGGCTAGTCATAGTGGGAAGGCTAGGGCTAGGCTCATGGATAGTTGGGTGGTTGGAGTGAATGTGTAGGGCAATAGGCCTAGAAGGTTGATTAGTAGGAGGAATACCATTAATGAGGTTAGGATTAGGGCTCATTTGTGTCCTTTTTTGTTCAGTGGTATTATTAGTTGCTTTGTGATGAGGTTGACCGCTCATAGTTGTAGGGTGGATAGACGGCTCGTCACCCAGCGGTTGTTTTGTGACGGTAGTAGTAGGGCTGGGAAAGTGATTGAGATGAGGATTAGTGGAATGCCCAGTAGGGATGGACTTGAGAATTGGTCGAAGAAACTTAGGTTCATGGTCAAGTTCATGGGGTAGTAGGGGTGGTGGTAGTGGTCTTGTTGAGTGGTGGGTTTGGGGATGTTATGGATAGGATTTTAGGTTGGATGATTATTGAAAATGTTAGTCATGAGGTTAGTATGATAAAAAATCATGGATTTGGGTTGAGTTGTGGCATGTCATTAAGGAGGGTTAGCGTCCCTCTTTCTCTAGCTTAAAAGGCTAACGCTGTTTCATAGCTTCTTAATGATTAGGAAGATAGTAGAGAAGATCAGTTTTCGAAGTTGTCAAGTGGTGTGGACTCTACTACGATTGGTATGAAGCTGTGGTTTGCTCCGCAGATCTCTGAGCATTGTCCGTAGAATACTCCTGGTCGGTTTGCTAGGAAGGAAGTTTGGTTTAGTCGTCCTGGGATTGCATCCGTTTTGACGCCTAGGCTTGGTACAGCTCATGAGTGCAGGACGTCGTCAGCGGTGACAATAACTCGGATGGTAGAGTTTATTGGGACGATAACACGGTGGTCTACTTCTAGAAGTCGAAAGTGTCCTAGTGGGAGCTCTGATGTTGGTGTTATGTAGGAGTCGAATGTTAGGTCTTTGAAGTCGGTGTACTCGTAGGATCAGTACCATTGGTGTCCAATGGCTTTTAGAGTGAGGTCTGGTTGGTTGACTTCATCCATCATGTATAGGATGCGCAGGGATGGCAGGGCTAGGGTGATTAGTACTATGGCTGGTAGGATTGTTCATACTAGTTCGATCGCCTGTGCATCAACTGTATTTGATGAGAGTTTACCTGTTAGTATTAGAGTCAGTAGATAGAGGACCAAGCTGCAGATGGCTAGGGCCACTATTATGGCGTGGTCGTGGAATTGTATCAGTTCTTCTATAATTGGTGATGAGGCGTCTTGGAAATTAAGTTGTGAGTGGTTGGCCATATTTTGAGGCGCACAGGGTTTTCACCTGCAATATAGCCTTGACAAGGCTATGTAATCGTTTTACTAGCGTCTCTATGAGAAAGAAGCATAAGTGGTTTTATGCGGTTGGCTTGAAACCAACATATGAGGGTTCGAGTCCTTCCTTTCTTGTACTTGGACAAAGGCTGGTTCTTCAAAGGTGTGGAATGGGGGTGGGCAACCGTAGATTCATTCGATATTTGTGCTTGTAAGTTCTGGTTGGAAAGCTTTGCGTTTGGATGCGAAGGCTTCTCAGATGATGAATACTAGCATGATTACGGCTGTTATAGAGATTAGGGAACCTACTGATGAGATGGTGTTTCATAGTGTGTAGGCGTCTGGGTAGTCTGAGTATCGACGTGGCATGCCAGCTAGGCCAAGGAAGTGTTGTGGGAAGAAGGTGAGGTTAACGCCTACAAATATTACTCCGAAGTGGATTTTGGCTCATGTGGAATGTAGAGTGTACCCGGTGAATAGTGGGAATCAGTGTGTGAATCCGGCTAGAATTGCGAATACTGCTCCTATTGATAGTACATAGTGGAAGTGAGCTACTACATAGTAGGTATCGTGCAGAGCAATGTCTAGTGAAGAGTTTGCTAAAACGATCCCTGTTAGGCCCCCGATGGTGAATAGGAAGATGAATCCTAGGGCCCATAGTATGGGTGGGTCTCATTTGATAATGCCTCCGTGGAGTGTTGCTAGTCAGCTGAATACTTTAATGCCAGTTGGGATGGCGATGATTATAGTGGCTGATGTGAAGTATGCTCGGGTGTCTACGTCCATGCCTACTGTGAATATATGGTGGGCCCAAACGATAAATCCTAGGAACCCGATGGAAAGTATAGCTCATACCATTCCTATATAACCGAAAGGTTCTTTTTTTCCTGAGTAGTAGGTTACGACGTGGGAGATGATTCCGAATCCTGGTAGAATGAGGATGTAGACTTCAGGGTGTCCGAAGAATCAGAATAGGTGTTGATAAAGTACTGGGTCTCCTCCTCCTGCCGGGTCAAAGAAAGTGGTATTTAGGTTGCGGTCGGTTAGTAGTATAGTGATTCCGGCAGCGAGTACAGGGAGGGAGAGAAGCAGTAGGACTGCTGTGATAAGTACTGATCAGACAAATAGGGGGGTTTGGTATTGGGAGAGGGCTGGTGGTTTTATGTTAATTGCTGTGGTGATAAAGTTGATTGCGCCCAGAATTGATGAGATTCCAGCTAGGTGAAGGGAGAAGATGGCTAGGTCAACTGAAGCTCCAGCATGGGCTAAGTTGCCGGCTAATGGGGGGTACACTGTTCAGCCCGTACCTGCTCCTGCCTCGACTGTGGAGGAAGCCAGGAGAAGGAGGAAAGAGGGTGGTAGAAGTCAGAAGCTTATGTTGTTCATTCGTGGGAATGCTATGTCTGGGGCCCCAATTATTAGGGGGACTAGTCAGTTGCCGAAGCCCCCGATCATAATTGGTATAACTATAAAGAAGATTATTACGAAAGCATGTGCTGTAACGATCACGTTGTAGATTTGGTCGTCTCCGAGCAGGGCTCCTGGTTGGCCTAGTTCTGCTCGGATGAGAAGGCTTAGTGAGGTGCCCACTATTCCGGCCCATGCGCCGAAAATTAGGTATAGGGTACCGATATCTTTGTGGTTGGTTGAGAATAATCATCGGTTAATGAATGTCACAGGTAAGATGGCTGAGTGTATAAGCGTTAGGCTGTAGTCCTTTTTACAGAGGTTCAATTCCTCTTCTTATCGGCTTTGTGGTGAAATTCACGGCGGGTTGCAAACTCGCAGATGCGTATTGATTGCGCCGAAGTCTTAGGTAGAAGCCTGTTGGTTAGGGCATGTAGCTGTTAACTATATTGTTGTGGGATCGAAGCCCATCTACCTAGTTGGGTTGTAAGGTCCTAGCTTAATTAAAGTACCTGGGTTGCATTCAGGAGATGTGGGGTAGCATCCTGCGGATCTTAGCAGAAACTAAGAGGGTTTAACTCTTGTTTAAGGCTTTGAAGGCCTTCGGTTTAAGTGATCCTAAGTTTCTTAAATAATAGTGGTGATTAGTGGTGAAACCGGTAGGAGTGCAGTTGATATGGTGATTAGGATGGCAATTAAGGTGCTGGTTGGTTTGTTAGTATGTCATTGTTTAATGTGGTTGGTGGTGTGTGGGGGTAGTGTGATTGTTGCACAGTATGCTAGGCGAAGATAGAAGAATAGGCTTAGGAGTGATAGGAGGGAGATTGAAGTTGCTATTGGGATTATGTCTTGTTTAGTTAGCTCTTGGATGATAAGTCATTTTGGGAGGAAACCTGTTAATGGGGGCAGTCCTGCTATAGAGAGTATTGTTAGTAGTAGTATGGCGTTTAGTGCTGGTACCTTTGTCCATGCAGTTATTAGGGTTGATAGTTTTGAGACTTTAATTGTGTTTAAAGTTAGGAATACTGCTATTGTTATTAGTGTGTAGAGGTAAAAATTAAGTAAGGTTAGTTTAGGGTTGTACGAGATAATGATTGTTATCCATCCTAGATGGGAGATGGAGGAGAAGGCTAGGATTTTTCGGATTTGTGTTTGGTTTAGTCCTATTCATCCTCCCAGAGCGGCAGATATGATTGCTATGCAGGCTAGCAGAGTAGGGTTTAGTGAGGGTGATGTTATGAATAGCAGTGAGATAGGGGGTAATTTTATCATTGTTGATAGGAGGAGGCCTGTGGTAAGTGGGGACCCTTGGAGGACTTCTGGGAATCAGAAATGAAATGGGACTAGTCCTAGTTTTATTGCTAGGGCGGAGGTTAGGATGAGGCACGATATTGGATGGGTTAGTTGGGTGATGTCCCATTGTCCGGTGTGCCATGCATTGGTTATGCTGGAAAATAAGACTAGTGCGGAGGCAGTTGCTTGGGTAAGGAAGTACTTGGTTGCGGCTTCAATGGCTCGTGGATGGTGGGATTTTGAGATCAGTGGCAGGATTGCTAGGGTGTTGATTTCAAGGCCGGCCCAGGCTATTATTCAGTGGTTGCTCGAGATTGTGATGGCAGTCCCTATAAACAGGCTGATTGCGAAAATTAATTTTGCTTGTGGGTTCATTAGTAGGGGAAGGGGTTAAACCATCATTTTCGGGGTATGGGCCCGATAGCTTTGTTAGCTGACCCTACTAGAAAGTAATATAATGGGAGTATGGAGGGTTTTGATCCCTTTAGTGCAGGTTCGATTCCTGTTTTTCTAAGTTAGGAAATGAGAGGGCTGGTATACCTCTATGTTCACTTTATCATAGTGACCCTTTGGGACGTTCAGGCACATTTCCTTTTATGGTTCTTAGGTAGGGGGGAAGTCCAGCGTAACAGATTGATATGCTGGTGTGTCACAAGCATATCGCCAGTGTGAGTGGGAGGAAGTTTTTTCATAGAAGGTGTATTAGCTGGTCGTATCGGAAGCGCGGATATGAAGCACGGACTCATAGGAAACCAGCAGATAGTAGGAGGACTTTTGTGGCTAGAATCACAGGGAATAGTTCTTGCGGAGGGTTTAGGAAGCTTGGGTTGAAGAATAAGATGGTAGTTAGTGTGTTTATTAGCATGATGTTGGCGTATTCGGCTAGGAAGAATAAAGCGAATGGTCCTGCTGCATATTCCACGTTGAAGCCAGAGACTAGTTCTGACTCCCCCTCTGTAAGGTCAAATGGGGCTCGGTTTGTCTCGGCTAGTGTGGATACGTATCATATTATGGCTAGTGGCCAGCATGAGAAGATAAGGTACAGGGGTTCTTGGGTGGTTGCGAGAGTGCTTAGGTTGTAATTTCCGCTGAGTAGGATGATGGAGAGTAGGATAATTGCTAGGGTGACTTCATACGAGATGGTTTGGGCTACTGCTCGTAGTGCTCCAATTAGGGCATATTTTGAGTTGGAGGCTCATCCTGATCATAGAATAGAGTATACGGCTAGGCTAGATATGGCTAGGAGAAAGAGTAGGCCTAGGTTGAGGTCTGCGAGAGAGAATGGTAGTGGGAGTGGGGTTCAAATTGAAATCGCTAGGAGAAGGGCTAGTATTGGAGTTGTGGTGAATAGGATTGGGGAAGATGTTGATGGGCGGATCGGTTCTTTGATGAATAGTTTCACCCCGTCTGCCAAGGGTTGTAGTAGTCCGAATGGGCCTACGACATTTGGGCCCTTTCGTCCTTGCATGTAACTTAGGATTTTACGTTCTACTAGTGTGAGGAAGGCTACTGCAATTAGAATGGGGAGGGCATAGGAAGTGGCTATGATTAGGCTGGTTAGAAGTGGGTAGTTGGTCATATGGGGGTTGGTAAGCTAGGGAGAGGATTTGAACCTCTGAGTTAAAGGACTTAAGCCTTTTGCATTTGCCGAGCTCTGCCACGCTAGCTTGTCCTTTTCTAGGACGTGGGTGGGTGTGATAGCTTTTCGTAATTTAGTTGGTTTCATTACTTAAGGCGGGGGCTTGCTTGTGGTATTGGCCCCACTTTTCCTATCCTTTCGTACTGGGAAGAGTTGTTCATAGATAGAAACCGACCTGGATTACTCCGGTCTGAACTCAGATCACGTAGGACTGTTAATCGTTGAACAAACGAACCCTTAGTAGCGGCTGCACCACTAGGATGTCCTGATCCAACATCGAGGTCGTAAACCTCCCCGTCGATATGGACTCTCGGAGGAGATTGCGCTGTTATCCCTGGGGTAGCTTGGTCCATTGATCAATTATATTGGATCTGGTGGCTATTAGCACTTTGAGTAGTGGCTCTTAGTCTGGAGGTGTTGTCCCATGTTTGGAGGTTTTGTTTTGCTCCAAGGTCGCCCCAACCGAAAAAATGCAGACCATCGTCCCAATGGATAAGTAAGCCCGGGGTGGGGGTGTATGTATTTTGGGGTGGTTGCTGTTTTTAAAGTTCCACAGGGTCTTCTCGTCTTATGGGTTTATCCCTGCTTTTGCACAGGGAGATCAATTTCACCGATTGCCTGTAAGAGACAGTTAAGACCTCGTTTAGCCATTCATACGGGTCCCGATTTATGGGACAATTGATTGCGCTACCTTTGCACGGTTAGGATACCGCGGCCGTTGAACATAGTCACCGGGCAGGCATCACCTTCAATACTTGTCTGTGGGTTGGCTGAAGGCTATGTTTTTGGTAAACAGTCGGGCCTTGACGGGTTTGCCTAGTTCCTTTTACAGGTTTTAATCTTTCTTAATGGACGCTCCTATGTCGGGTTAACAAAGTGTTTAATACTCTGCTTGTTTGATTTGTCGTATATTGGTGGCTTGTTAATAATGTACTGATGTAAGCTTGCGTCTAAGAGGGAGGACCCTGGTTACTCATTCTAGCATTAATTCTCCTATTGTTCTATAGGTTAGCCCGTTAGTGGGGAGGGAGTCACGTGGTTTTTATATTTTTAAGGTGCAGAGCTTTAACGCACTCTTTGTTGATGGCTGCTTAAAGGCCCACAGTAGGTTTTGCAGGTTTGTTGTTTATCCGCTCGTGGAGATTGTATTCTTTTTTAAAGGAGCTGTACCTCCTTTAAATAGCCCTTAATTCGCTTCATTGGGGTTTGTAGGTTCCTTGGAGAAGAATTAAGAGTGAACTAAGATTCATTTCACAGGCAACCAGCTATCACCCAGCTCGATTGGCTTTTCACCTCTACTAGCAAGTCATCCCACTCTTTTGCAACAGAGACGGGTTCGCTCATAATAGCTGCTCGCAAGTAGCTCGCTTGGGTTTCGGGGTGGCAAACTTAAATTCATTTTGCTTGGTTTTTCTTGCTAGACCATGATGCAAAAGGTACAAGGGTTGATCTTTGCTGTTTTTAGCTTAGTTTTCATTGCTATTTCATCTTTCCCTTACGGTACGTGGTCTCTATCGCTCCAATGGTGTCTTTTCTATCGCCTATACTGGGACTAATAAATGCTTTAGTTGGGTGTTGGAAGTAGCTTTGTTATTCCGGGTCATGTAGGTTGGGCTAGAGTTTGGCATTCAAGACGATCTGATGTTAGCAGATATCTCTCAGGTGTAAGCTGAGTGCTTTAATTTAAGGCTACGTCTTGGTGTTCTAAGTGCACCTTCCGGTACACTTACCTTGTTACGACTTACCTCCTCTTTGGCTGATCAACTTATTAATTTATGGGGGGGGGGGTCGCTTTTGAGGAGGGTGACGGGCGGTATGTACGTGTCCCAGAGCCGGCTTAAAGAGGGCTCGATTGTCTCTCTTTACTGCTAAATCCGCCTTCCAGGGATAGTTTCATGTCCCTTTGCCGTATGTTCTAGTCTAGAAAATGTAGCCCATTGCTCCCATTCCATAGGCTATACCTTGACCTGTCGTATTAGCGTTGTAGGGCTATTGCGTCCACTGTTGGTCCTTCAGGGTGGGTGGGCTGGCGACGGCGGTATATAGGCTGAACTGTTGCAAGGAATGGTAAGGTGTATCGTGGATCATCGATTATAGAACAGGCTCCTCTAGGTGGGTTTGGGGCACCGCCAAGTCCTTAGAG
>NW_026960932.1:0-28683 GCF_021018805.1 Prinia subflava | reverse complement strand
CCAAGGAAATCAAGCAATTTAGGTCCTAAAACCTTTGCTCTTGCTCTGCAGACGAGGAACACACCAACTGGTACAAAATATACTTCACTTGTGGAAAAGGGGCAAGAAAGTGTCTGCAGCAGCTTCTCTGCTTGCTGAAAACACAGGGAACAAACAGGGTTTGTGTCTTGAGAAAACCAACACAGCAACAGCAAAGCACAGTCTTCTACATATCTCTTCCATGGAAATCAAGCAATTTAGGTCCTAAAACCTTTGCTCTTGCTTTGCAGACGAGGAACACACCAACTGGTACAAAATATACTTCACTTGTGAAAAAGGGGCAAGAAAGTGTCTGCAGCAGCTTCTCTGCTTGCTGAAAACACAGGGAACAAACAGGGTTTGTGTCTTGAGAAAACCAACACAGCAACAGCAAAGCATAGTGTTCTACATAGCTCTTCCATGGAAAACAAGCAATTTAGATCCTAAAACCTTTGCTCTTGCTCTGCAGACGAGGAATACACAAACTGGTACAAAATATACTTCACTAGTGGAAAAGGAGCAAGAAAGTGTCTGCAGCAGCTTCTCTGCTTGCTGCAAACACAGACAACCAACAGGACTTGTGTCTTGAGAAAACCAACACAGCAACAGCAAAGCATAGTGTTCTACATAGCTCTTCCATGGAAAACAAGCAATTTAGATCCTAAAACCTTTGCTCTTGCTCTGCAGACGAGGAATACACCAACTGGTACAAAATATACTTCACTTGTGGAAAAGGAGCAAGAAAGTGTCTGCAGCAGCTTCTCTGCTTGCTGAAAACACAGACAACCAACAGGACTTGTGTCTTGAGAAAACCAACACAGCAACAGCAAAGCATAGTGTTCTACATAGCTCTTCCATGGAAAACAAGCAATTTAGATCCTAAAACCTTTGCTCTTGCTCTGCAGACTAGGAATACACCAACTGGTACAAAATATACTTCACTTGTGGAAAAGGGGCAAGAAAGTGTCTGCAGCAGCTTCTCTGCTTGCTGAAAACACAGGGAACAAACAGGGTTTGTGTCTTTAGAAAACCAACACAGCAACAGCAAAGCATAGTGTTCTACATAGCTCTTCCATGGAAAACAAGCAATTTAGATCCTAAAACCTTTGCTCTTGCTCTGCAGACGAGGAATACACCAACTGGTACAAAATATACTTCACTTGTGGAAAAGGGGCAAGAAAGTGTCTGCAGCAGCTTCTCTGCTTGCTGAAAACACAGGGAACAAACAGGGTTTGTGTCTTGAGAAAACCAACACAGCAACAGCAAAGCACAGTGTTCTACATATCTCTTCCAAGGAAATCAAGCAATTTAGGTCCTAAAACCTTTGCTCTTGCTCTGCAGACAAGGAATACACCAACTGGTACAAAATATACTTCAGTAGTGGAGAAAGCAGGTACGTGTCTTCAAGAGCTTCTCTGCTCGCTGCAAGTACAGAGAACAAACAGGGTTTGTTTCTTGAGAAAACCAACACAGCAACAGCAAAGCATAGTGTTCTACAGAGCTCTTCCATGGAAATCAAGCAATTTAGGTCCTAACACATTTGCTCTTGCTTTGCAGACGAGGAACACACCAACTGGTACAAAATATACTTCACTTGTAAAAAGGGGCAAGAAAGTGTCTGCAGCAGCTTCTCTGCTTGCTGCAAACACAGACAACCAACAGGACTTGTGTCTTGAGAAAACCAACACAGCAACAGCAAAGCATAGTGTTCTACAGAGCTCTTCCATGGAAAACAAGCAATTTAGATCCTAAAACCTTTGCTCTTGCTCTGCAGAAGAGGAATACACCAACTGGTACAAAATATACTTCACTTGTGGAAAAGGGGCAAGAAAGTGTCTGCAGCAGCTTTTCTGCTCGCTGGAAACACATACAACCAACAAGACTTGTGTCTTGAGAAAACCAACACAGTAACAGCAAAGCATAGTGTTCTACAGAGCTCTTCCATGGAAATCAAGCAATTTTAGTCCTAAAACCTTTGCTCTTGCTTTGCAGACGAGGAACACACCAACTGGTACAAAATATACGTCAGTAGTGGAGAAAGCAGGTACGTGTCTTCAAGAGCTTCTCTGCTTGCTGAAAACACAGGGAACAAACAGGGCTTGTGTGTTTAGAAAACCAACACAGCAACAGCAAAGCATAGCGTTCTTAATAGCTCTTCCAATGAAATCAAGCAATTTAGGTCCTAAAACCTTTGATCCGTCTCTGCAGACGAGGAACACACCAACTGGTACAAAATATACTTCACTTGTGAAAAAGGGGAAAGAAAGTGTCTGCAGCAGCTTCTCTGCTTGCTGCAAACACAGACAACCAACAGGACTTGTGTCTTGAGAAAACCAACACAGCAACAGCAAAGCATTGTGTTCTACAGAGCTCTTCCATGGAAAACAAGCAATTTAGATCCTAAAACCTTTGCTCTTGCTCTGCAGACGAGGAATACACAAACTGGTACAAAATATACTTCACTTGTGGAAAAGGGGCAAGAAAGTGTCTGCAGCAGCTTCTCTGCTTGCTGAAAACACAGGGAACAAACAGGGTTTGTGTCTTGAGAAAACAAACACAGCAACCGAAAACCATAGTGTTCTACATAGCTCTTCCATGGAAAACAAGCAATTTAGATCCTAAAACCTTTGCTCTTGCTCTGCAGACGAGGAATACACCAACTGGTACAAAATATACTTCACTTGTGGAAAAGGGGCAAGAAAGTGTCTGCAGCAGCTTTTCTGCTCGCTGGAAACACATACAACTAACAAGGCTTGTGTCTTGAGAAAACCAACACAGTAACAGCAAAGCACAGTGTTCTACATATCTCTTCCAAGGAAATCAAGCAATTTAGGTCCTAAAACCTTTGCTCCTGCTCTCCAGACGAGGAATACACCAACTGGTACAAAATATACGTCAGTAGTGGAGAAAGCAGGTACGTGTCTTCAAGAGCTTCTCTGCTCGCTGCAAGTACAGAGAACAAACAGGGTTTGTTTCTTGAGAAAACCAACACAGCAACAGCAAAGCATAGTGTTCTACATAGCTCTTCCATGGAAATCAAGCAATTTAGGTCCTAACACATTTGCTCTTGCTTTGCAGACGAGGAACACACCAACTGGTACAAAATATACTTCACTTGTGGAAAAGGGGCAAGAAAGTGTCTGCAGCAGCTTCTCTGCTTGCTGCAAACACAGACAACCAACAGGACTTGTGTCTTGAGAAAACCAACACAGCAACAGCAAAGCATAGTGTTCTACATAGCTCTTCCATGGAAAACAAGCAATTTAGATCCTAAAACCTTTGCTCTTGCTCTGCAGACAAGGAATACACCAACTGGTACAAAATATACTTCACTTGTGGAAAAGGGGCAAGAAAGTGTCTGCAGCAGCTTTTCTGCTCGCTGGAAACACATACAACCAACAAGACTTGTGTCTTGAAAACCAACACAGTAACAGCAAAGCATAGTGTTCTACAGAGCTCTTCCATGGAAATCAAGCAATTTTAGTCCTAAAACCTTTGCTCTTGCTTTGCAGACGAGGAACACACCAACTGGTACAAAATATACGTCAGTAGTGGAGAAAGCAGGTACGTGTCTTCAAGAGCTTCTCTGCTTGCTGAAAACACAGGGAACAAACAGGGCTTGTGTCTTTAGAAAACCAACACAGCAACAGCAAAGCATAGTGTTCTTAATAGCTCTTCCAATGAAATCAAGCAATTTAGGTCCTAAAACCTTTGATCCGTCTCTGCAGACGAGGAATACACCAACTGGTACAAAATATACTTCACTTGTGAAAAAGGGGCAAGAAAGTGTCTGCAGCAGCTTCTCTGCTTGCTGCAAACACAGACAACCAACAGGACTTGTGTCTTGAGAAAACCAACACAGCAACAGCAAAGCATAGTGTTCTACAGAGCTCTTCCATGGAAAACAAGCAATTTAGATCCTAAAACCTTTGCTCTTGCTCTGAAGACGAGGAATACACCAACTGGTACAAAATATACTTCACTAGTGGAAAAGGAGCAAGAAAGTGTCTGCAGCAGCTTCTCTGCTTGCTGAAAACACAGAGAACAAACAGGGCTTGTGTCTTGAGAAAACAAACACAGCAACAGCAAAGCATAGTGTTCTACATAGCTCTTCCATGGAAAACAAGCAATTTAGATCCTAAAACCTTTGCTCTTGCTCTGCAGACGAGGAATACACCAACTGGTACAAAATATACTTCACTTGTGGAAAAGGGGCAAGAAAGTGTCTGCAGCAGCTTCTCTGCTTGCTGAAAACACAGGGAACAAACAGGGTTTGTGTCTTGAGAAAACCAACACAGCAACAGCAAAGCACAGTGTTCTACATATCTCTTCCATGGAAATCAAGCAATTTAAGTCCTAAAACCTTTGCTCTTGCTTTGCAGACGAGGAACACACCAACTGGTACAAAATATACTTCACTTGTGAAAAAGGGGCAAGAAAGTGTCTGCAGCAGCTTCTCTGCTTGCTGAAAACACAGGGAACAAACAGGGTTTGTGTCTTGAGAAAACCAACACAGCAACAGCAAAGCATAGTGTTCTACATAGCTCTTCCATGGAAAACAAGCAATTTAGATCCTAAAACCTTTGCTCTTGCTCTGCAGACGAGGAATACACCAACTGGTACAAAATATACTTCACTTGTGGAAAAGGGGCAAGAAAGTGTCTGCAGCAGCTTCTCTGCTTGCTGAAAACACAGGGAACAAACAGGGTTTGTGTCTTGAGAAAACCAACACAGCAACAGCAAAGCACAGTGTTCTACATATCTCTTCCAAGGAAATCAAGCAATTTAGGTCCTAAAACCTTTGCTCTTGCTCTGCAGACGAGGAACACACCAACTGGTACAAAATATACTTCACTTGTGGAAAAGGGGCAAGAAAGTGTCTGCAGCAGCTTCTCTGCTTGCTGAAAACACAGGGAACAAACAGGGTTTGTGTCTTGAGAAAACCAACACAGCAACAGCAAAGCACAGTCTTCTACATATCTCTTCCATGGAAATCAAGCAATTTAGGTCCTAAAACCTTTGCTCTTGCTTTGCAGACGAGGAACACACCAACTGGTACAAAATATACTTCACTTGTGAAAAAGGGGCAAGAAAGTGTCTGCAGCAGCTTCTCTGCTTGCTGAAAACACAGGGAACAAACAGGGTTTGTGTCTTGAGAAAACCAACACAGCAACAGCAAAGCATAGTGTTCTACATAGCTCTTCCATGGAAAACAAGCAATTTAGATCCTAAAACCTTTGCTCTTGCTCTGCAGACGAGGAATACACAAACTGGTACAAAATATACTTCACTAGTGGAAAAGGAGCAAGAAAGTGTCTGCAGCAGCTTCTCTGCTTTCTGCAAACACAGACAACCAACAGGACTTGTGTCTTGAGAAAACCAACACAGCAACAGCAAAGCATAGTGTTCTACATAGCTCTTCCATGGAAAACAAGCAATTTAGATCCTAAAACCTTTGCTCTTGCTCTGCAGACGAGGAATACACCAACTGGTACAAAATATACTTCACTTGTGGAAAAGGGGCAAGAAAGTGTCTGCAGCAGCTTCTCTGCTTGCTGAAAACACAGGGAACAAACAGGGTTTGTGTCTTGAGAAAACCAACACAGCAACAGCAAAGCACAGTGTTCTACATATCTCTTCCATGGAAATCAAGCAATTTAAGTCCTAAAACCTTTGCTCTTGCTTTGCAGACGAGGAACACACCAACTGGTACAAAATATACTTCACTTGTGAAAAAGGGGCAAGAAAGTGTCTGCAGCAGCTTCTCTGCTTGCTGAAAACACAGGGAACAAACAGGGTTTGTGTCTTGAGAAAACCAACACAGCAACAGCAAAGCATAGTGTTCTACATAGCTCTTCCATGGAAAACAAGCAATTTAGATCCTAAAACCTTTGCTCTTGCTCTGCAGACGAGGAATACACCAACTGGTACAAAATATACTTCACTTGTGGAAAAGGGGCAAGAAAGTGTCTGCAGCAGCTTCTCTGCTTGCTGAAAACACAGGGAACAAACAGGGTTTGTGTCTTGAGAAAACCAACACAGCAACAGCAAAGCACAGTGTTCTACATATCTCTTCCAAGGAAATCAAGCAATTTAGGTCCTAAAACCTTTGCTCTTGCTCTGCAGACGAGGAACACACCAACTGGTACAAAATATACTTCACTTGTGGAAAAGGGGCAAGAAAGTGTCTGCAGCAGCTTCTCTGCTTGCTGAAAACACAGGGAACAAACAGGGTTTGTGTCTTGAGAAAACCAACACAGCAACAGCAAAGCACAGTCTTCTACATATCTCTTCCAAGGAAATCAAGCAATTTAGGTCCTAAAACCTTTGCTCTTGCTTTGCAGACGAGGAACACACCAACTGGTACAAAATATACTTCACTTGTGAAAAAGGGGCAAGAAAGTGTCTGCAGCAGCTTCTCTGCTTGCTGAAAACACAGGGAACAAACAGGGTTTGTGTCTTGAGAAAACCAACACAGCAACAGCAAAGCATAGTGTTCTACATAGCTCTTCCATGGAAAACAAGCAATTTAGATCCTAAAACCTTTGCTCTTGCTCTGCAGACGAGGAATACACAAACTGGTACAAAATATACTTCACTAGTGGAAAAGGAGCAAGAAAGTGTCTGCAGCAGCTTCTCTGCTTTCTGCAAACACAGACAACCAACAGGACTTGTGTCTTGAGAAAACCAACACAGCAACAGCAAAGCATAGTGTTCTACATAGCTCTTCCATGGAAAACAAGCAATTTAGATCCTAAAACCTTTGCTCTTGCTCTGCAGACGAGGAATACACCAACTGGTACAAAATATACTTCACTTGTGGAAAAGGGGCAAGAAAGTGTCTGCAGCAGCTTCTCTGCTTGCTGAAAACACAGGGAACAAACAGGGTTTGTGTCTTGAGAAAACCAACACAGCAACAGCAAAGCACAGTGTTCTACATATCTCTTCCATGGAAATCAAGCAATTTAAGTCCTAAAACCTTTGCTCTTGCTTTGCAGACGAGGAACACACCAACTGGTACAAAATATACTTCACTTGTGAAAAAGGGGCAAGAAAGTGTCTGCAGCAGCTTCTCTGCTTGCTGAAAACACAGGGAACAAACAGGGTTTGTGTCTTGAGAAAACCAACACAGCAACAGCAAAGCATAGTGTTCTACATAGCTCTTCCATGGAAAACAAGCAATTTAGATCCTAAAACCTTTGCTCTTGCTCTGCAGACGAGGAATACACCAACTGGTACAAAACATACTTCACTTGTGGAAAAGGGGCAAGAAAGTGTCTGCAGCAGCTTCTCTGCTTGCTGAAAACACAGGGAACAAACAGGGTTTGTGTCTTGAGAAAACCAACACAGCAACAGCAAAGCACAGTCTTCTACATATCTCTTCCATGGAAATCAAGCAATTTAGGTCCTAAAACCTTTGCTCTTGCTTTGCAGACGAGGAACACACCAACTGGTACAAAATATACTTCACTTGTGAAAAAGGGGCAAGAAAGTGTCTGCAGCAGCTTCTCTGCTTGCTGAAAACACAGGGAACAAACAGGGTTTGTGTCTTGAGAAAACCAACACAGCAACAGCAAAGCATAGTGTTCTACATAGCTCTTCCATGGAAAACAAGCAATTTAGATCCTAAAACCTTTGCTCTTGCTCTGCAGACGAGGAATACACAAACTGGTACAAAATATACTTCACTAGTGGAAAAGGAGCAAGAAAGTGTCTGCAGCAGCTTCTCTGCTTGCTGCAAACACAGACAACCAACAGGACTTGTGTCTTGAGAAAACCAACACAGCAACAGCAAAGCATAGTGTTCTACATAGCTCTTCCATGGAAAACAAGCAATTTAGATCCTAAAACCTTTGCTCTTGCTCTGCAGACGAGGAATACACCAACTGGTACAAAATATACTTCACTAGTGGAAAAGGAGCAAGAAAGTGTCTGCAGCAGCTTCTCTGCTTGCTGAAAACACAGACAACCAACAGGACTTGTGTCTTGAGAAAACCAACACAGCAACAGCAAAGCATAGTGTTCTACATAGCTCTTCCATGGAAAACAAGCAATTTAGATCCTAAAACCTTTGCTCTTGCTCTGCAGACTAGGAATACACCAACTGGTACAAAATATACTTCACTTGTGGAAAAGGGGCAAGAAAGTGTCTGCAGCAGCTTCTCTGCTTGCTGAAAACACAGAGAACAAACAGGGCTTGTGTCTTGAGAAAACAAACACAGCAACCGAAAACCATAGTGTTCTACATAGCTCTTCCATGGAAAACAAGCAATTTAGATCCTAAAACCTTTGCTCTTGCTCTGCAGACGAGGAATACACCAACTGGTACAAAATATACTTCACTTGTGGAAAAGGGGCAAGAAAGTGTCTGCAGCAGCTTCTCTGCTTGCTGAAAACACAGGGAACAAACAGGGTTTGTGTCTTGAGAAAACCAACACAGCAACAGCAAAGCACAGTGTTCTACATATCTCTTCCAAGGAAATCAAGCAATTTAGGTCCTAAAACCTTTGCTCTTGCTCTGCAGACAAGGAATACACCAACTGGTACAAAATATACTTCAGTAGTGGAGAAAGCAGGTACGTGTCTTCAAGAGCTTCTCTGCTCGCTGCAAGTACAGAGAACAAACAGGGTTTGTTTCTTGAGAAAACCAACACAGCAACAGCAAAGCATAGTGTTCTACAGAGCTCTTCCATGGAAATCAAGCAATTTAGGTCCTAACACATTTGCTCTTGCTTTGCAGACGAGGAACACACCAACTGGTACAAAATATACTTCACTTGTAAAAAGGGGCAAGAAAGTGTCTGCAGCAGCTTCTCTGCTTGCTGCAAACACAGACAACCAACAGGACTTGTGTCTTGAGAAAACCAACACAGCAACAGCAAAGCATAGTGTTCTACAGAGCTCTTCCATGGAAAACAAGCAATTTAGATCCTAAAACCTTTGCTCTTGCTCTGCAGAAGAGGAATACACCAACTGGTACAAAATATACTTCACTTGTGGAAAAGGGGCAAGAAAGTGTCTGCAGCAGCTTTTCTGCTCGCTGGAAACACATACAACCAACAAGACTTGTGTCTTGAGAAAACCAACACAGTAACAGCAAAGCATAGTGTTCTACAGAGCTCTTCCATGGAAATCAAGCAATTTTAGTCCTAAAACCTTTGCTCTTGCTTTGCAGACGAGGAACACACCAACTGGTACAAAATATACGTCAGTAGTGGAGAAAGCAGGTACGTGTCTTCAAGAGCTTCTCTGCTTGCTGAAAACACAGGGAACAAACAGGGCTTGTGTGTTTAGAAAACCAACACAGCAACAGCAAAGCATAGCGTTCTTAATAGCTCTTCCAATGAAATCAAGCAATTTAGGTCCTAAAACCTTTGATCCGTCTCTGCAGATGAGGAACACACCAACTGGTACAAAATATACTTCACTTGTGAAAAAGGGGAAAGAAAGTGTCTGCAGCAGCTTCTCTGCTTGCTGCAAACACAGACAACCAACAGGACTTGTGTCTTGAGAAAACCAACACAGCAACAGCAAAGCATTGTGTTCTACAGAGCTCTTCCATGGAAAACAAGCAATTTAGATCCTAAAACCTTTGCTCTTGCTCTGCAGACGAGGAATACACAAACTGGTACAAAATATACTTCACTAGTGGAAAAGGAGCAAGAAAGTGTCTGCAGCAGCTTCTCTGCTTGCTGAAAACACAGAGAACAAACAGGGCTTGTGTCTTGAGAAAACAAACACAGCAACAGCAAAGCATAGTGTTCTACATAGCTCTTCCATGGAAAACAAGCAATTTAGATCCTAAAACCTTTGCTCTTGCTCTGCAGACGAGGAATACACCAACTGGTACAAAATATACTTCACTTGTGGAAAAGGGGCAAGAAAGTGTCTGCAGCAGCTTCTCTGCTTGCTGAAAACACAGGGAACAAACAGGGTTTGTGTCTTGAGAAAACCAACACAGCAACAGCAAAGCACAGTGTTCTACATATCTCTTCCAAGGAAATCAAGAAATTTAGGTCCTAAAACCTTTGCTCTTGCTCTGCAGACAAGGAATACACCAACTGGTACAAAATATACTTCACTTGTGGAAAAGGGGCAAGAAAGTGTCTGCAGCAGCTTCTCTGCTTGCTGAAAACACAGGGAACAAACAGGGCTTGTGTCTTGAGAAAACCAACACAGCAACAGCAAAGCATAGTGTTCTACATAGCTCTTCCATGGAAAACAAGCAATTTAGATCCTAAAACCTTTGCTCTTGCTCTGCAGACGAGGAATACACCAACTGGTACAAAATATACTTCACTTGTGGAAAAGGGGCAAGAAAGTGTCTGCAGCAGCTTCTCTGCTTGCTGAAAACACAGGGAACAAACAGGGTTTGTGTCTTGAGAAAACCAACACAGCAACAGCAAAGCACAGTGTTCTACATATCTCTTCCAAGGAAATCAAGAAATTTAGGTCCTAAAACCTTTGCTCTTGCTCTGCAGACAAGGAATACACCAACTGGTACAAAATATACTTCACTTGTGGAAAAGGGGCAAGAAAGTGTCTGCAGCAGCTTCTCTGCTTGCTGAAAACACAGGGAACAAACAGGGTTTGTGTCTTTAGAAAACCAACACAGCAACAGCAAAGCATAGTGTTCTACATAGCTCTTCCATGGAAAACAAGCAATTTAGATCCTAAAACCTTTGCTCTTGCTCTGCAGACGAGGAATACACCAACTGGTACAAAATATACTTCACTTGTGGAAAAGGGGCAAGAAAGTGTCTGCAGCAGCTTCTCTGCTTGCTGAAAACACAGGGAACAAACAGGGTTTGTGTCTTGAGAAAACCAACACAGCAACAGCAAAGCACAGTGTTCTACATATCTCTTCCAAGGAAATCAAGCAATTTAGGTCCTAAAACCTTTGCTCTTGCTCTGCAGACAAGGAATACACCAACTGGTACAAAATATACTTCAGTAGTGGAGAAAGCAGGTACGTGTCTTCAAGAGCTTCTCTGCTCGCTGCAAGTACAGAGAACAAACAGGGTTTGTTTCTTGAGAAAACCAACACAGCAACAGCAAAGCATAGTGTTCTACAGAGCTCTTCCATGGAAATCAAGCAATTTAGGTCCTAACACATTTGCTCTTGCTTTGCAGACGAGGAACACACCAACTGGTACAAAATATACTTCACTTGTAAAAAGGGGCAAGAAAGTGTCTGCAGCAGCTTCTCTGCTTGCTGCAAACACAGACAACCAACAGGACTTGTGTCTTGAGAAAACCAACACAGCAACAGCAAAGCATAGTGTTCTACAGAGCTCTTCCATGGAAAACAAGCAATTTAGATCCTAAAACCTTTGCTCTTGCTCTGCAGAAGAGGAATACACCAACTGGTACAAAATATACGTCAGTAGTGGAGAAAGCAGGTACGTGTCTTCAAGAGCTTCTCTGCTTGCTGAAAACACAGGGAACAAACAGGGCTTGTGTGTTTAGAAAACCAACACAGCAACAGCAAAGCATAGCGTTCTTAATAGCTCTTCCAATGAAATCAAGCAATTTAGGTCCTAAAAGCTTTGATCCGTCTCTGCAGACGAGGAACACACCAACTGGTACAAAATATACTTCACTTGTGAAAAAGGGGCAAGAAAGTGTCTGCAGCAGCTTCTCTGCTTGCTGCAAACACAGACAACCAACAGGACTTGTGTCTTTAGAAAACCAACACAGCAACAGCAAAGCATAGTGTTCTACATAGCTCTTCCATGGAAAACAAGCAATTTAGATCCTAAAACCTTTGCTCTTGCTCTGCAGACGAGGAATACACAAACTGGTACAAAATATACTTCACTAGTGGAAAAGGAGCAAGAAAGTGTCTGCAGCAGCTTCTCTGCTTGCTGAAAACACAGAGAACAAACAGGGCTTGTGTCTTGAGAAAACAAACACAGCAACAGCAAAGCATAGTGTTCTACATAGCTCTTCCATGGAAAACAAGCAATTTAGATCCTAAAACCTTTGCTCTTGCTCTGCAGACGAGGAATACACCAACTGGTACAAAATATACTTCACTTGTGGAAAAGGGGCAAGAAAGTGTCTGCAGCAGCTTCTCTGCTTGCTGAAAACACAGGAACAAACAGGGTTTGTGTCTTGAGAAAACCAACACAGCAACAGCAAAGCACAGTGTTCTACATATCTCTTCCAAGGAAATCAAGAAATTTAGGTCCTAAAACCTTTGCTCTTGCTCTGCAGACAAGGAATACACCAACTGGTACAAAATATACTTCACTTGTGGAAAATGGGCAAGAAAGTGTCTGCAGCAGCTTCTCTGCTTGCTGAAAACACAGGGAACAAGCAGGGTTTGTGTCTTTAGAAAACCAACACAGCAACAGCAAAGCATAGTGTTCTACATAGCTCTTCCATGGAAAACAAGCAATTTAGATCCTAAAACCTTTGCTCTTGCTCTGCAGACGAGGAATACACCAACTGGTACAAAATATACTTCACTTGTGGAAAAGGGGCAAGAAAGTGTCTGCAGCAGCTTCTCTGCTTGCTGAAAACACAGGGAACAAACAGGGTTTGTGTCTTGAGAAAACCAACACAGCAACAGCAAAGCACAGTGTTCTACATATCTCTTCCAAGGAAATCAAGCAATTTAGGTCCTAAAACCTTTGCTCTTGCTCTGCAGACAAGGAATACACCAACTGGTACAAAATATACTTCAGTAGTGGAGAAAGCAGGTACGTGTCTTCAAGAGCTTCTCTGCTCGCTGCAAGTACAGAGAACAAACAGGGTTTGTTTCTTGAGAAAACCAACACAGCAACAGCAAAGCATAGTGTTCTACAGAGCTCTTCCATGGAAATCAAGCAATTTAGGTCCTAACACATTTGCTCTTGCTTTGCAGACGAGGAACACACCAACTGGTACAAAATATACTTCACTTGTAAAAAGGGGCAAGAAAGTGTCTGCAGCAGCTTCTCTGCTTGCTGCAAACACAGACAACCAACAGGACTTGTGTCTTGAGAAAACCAACACAGCAACAGCAAAGCATAGTGTTCTACAGAGCTCTTCCATGGAAAACAAGCAATTTAGATCCTAAAACCTTTGCTCTTGCTCTGCAGAAGAGGAATACACCAACTGGTACAAAATATACGTCAGTAGTGGAGAAAGCAGGTACGTGTCTTCAAGAGCTTCTCTGCTTGCTGAAAACACAGGGAACAAACAGGGCTTGTGTGTTTAGAAAACCAACACAGCAACAGCAAAGCATAGCGTTCTTAATAGCTCTTCCAATGAAATCAAGCAATTTAGGTCCTAAAACCTTTGATCCGTCTCTGCAGACGAGGAACACACCAACTGGTACAAAATATACTTCACTTGTGAAAAAGGGGCAAGAAAGTGTCTGCAGCAGCTTCTCTGCTTGCTGCAAACACAGACAACCAACAGGACTTGTGTCTTTAGAAAACCAACACAGCAACAGCAAAGCATAGTGTTCTACATAGCTCTTCCATGGAAAACAAGCAATTTAGATCCTAAAACCTTTGCTCTTGCTCTGCAGACGAGGAATACACAAACTGGTACAAAATATACTTCACTAGTGGAAAAGGAGCAAGAAAGTGTCTGCAGCAGCTTCTCTGCTTGCTGAAAACACAGAGAACAAACAGGGCTTGTGTCTTGAGAAAACAAACACAGCAACAGCAAAGCATAGTGTTCTACATAGCTCTTCCATGGAAAACAAGCAATTTAGATCCTAAAACCTTTGCTCTTGCTCTGCAGACGAGGAATACACCAACTGGTACAAAATATACTTCACTTGTGGAAAAGGGGCAAGAAAGTGTCTGCAGCAGCTTCTCTGCTTGCTGAAAACACAGGGAACAAACAGGGTTTGTGTCTTGAGAAAACCAACACAGCAACAGCAAAGCACAGTGTTCTACATATCTCTTCCAAGGAAATCAAGAAATTTAGGTCCTAAAACCTTTGCTCTTGCTCTGCAGACGAGGAATACACCAACTGGTACAAAATATACTTCACTTGTGGAAAATGGGCAAGAAAGTGTCTGCAGCAGCTTCTCTGCTTGCTGAAAACACAGGGAACAAGCAGGGTTTGTGTCTTTAGAAAACCAACACAGCAACAGCAAAGCATAGTGTTCTACATAGCTCTTCCATGGAAAACAAGCAATTTAGATCCTAAAACCTTTGCTCTTGCTCTGCAGACGAGGAATACACCAACTGGTACAAAATATACTTCACTTGTGGAAAAGGGGCAAGAAAGTGTCTGCAGCAGCTTCTCTGCTTGCTGAAAACACAGGGAACAAACAGGGTTTGTGTCTTGAGAAAACCAACACAGCAACAGCAAAGCACAGTGTTCTACATATCTCTTCCAAGGAAATCAAGCAATTTAGGTCCTAAAACCTTTGCTCCTGCTCTCCAGACGAGGAACACACCAACTGTTACAAAATATACTTCACTTGTGAAAAAGGGGCAAGAAAGTGTCTGCAGCAGCTTCTCTGCTTGCTGAAAACACAGGGAACAAACAGGGTTTGTGTCTTGAGAAAACCAACACAGCAACAGCAAAGCATAGTGTTCTACATAGCTCTTCCATGGAAAACAAGCAATTTAGATCCTAAAACCTTTGCTCTTGCTCTGCAGACGAGGAATACACAAACTGGTACAAAATATACTTCACTAGTGGAAAAGGAGCAAGAAAGTGTCTGCAGCAGCTTCTCTGCTTGCTGAAAACACAGGGAACAAACAGGGTTTGTGTCTTGAGAAAACCAACACAGCAACAGCAAAGCATAGTGTTCTACATAGCTCTTCCATGGAAAACAAGCAATTTAGATCCTAAAACCTTTGCTCTTGCTCTGCAGACTAGGAATACACCAACTGGTACAAAATATACTTCACTTGTGGAAAAGGGGCAAGAAAGTGTCTGCAGCAGCTTCTCTGCTTGCTGAAAACACAGGGAACAAACAGGGTTTGTGTCTTTAGAAAACCAACACAGCAACAGCAAAGCATAGTGTTCTACATAGCTCTTCCATGGAAAACAAGCAATTTAGATCCTAAAACCTTTGCTCTTGCTCTGCAGACGAGGAATACACCAACTGGTACAAAATATACTTCACTTGTGGAAAAGGGGCAAGAAAGTGTCTGCAGCAGCTTCTCTGCTTGCTGAAAACACAGGGAACAAACAGGGTTTGTGTCTTGAGAAAACCAACACAGACAGCAACAGCAAAGCACAGTGTTCTACATATCTCTTCCAAGGAAATCAAGCAATTTAGGTCCTAAAACCTTTGCTCTTGCTCTGCAGACAAGGAATACACCAACTGGTACAAAATATACTTCAGTAGTGGAGAAAGCAGGTACGTGTCTTCAAGAGCTTCTCTGCTCGCTGCAAGTACAGAGACAAACAGGGTTTGTTTCTTGAGAAAACCAACACAGCAACAGCAAAGCATAGTGTTCTACAGAGCTCTTCCATGGAAATCAAGCAATTTAGGTCCTAACACATTTGCTCTTGCTTTGCAGACGAGGAACACACCAACTGGTACAAAATATACTTCACTTGTAAAAAGGGGCAAGAAAGTGTCTGCAGCAGCTTCTCTGCTTGCTGCAAACACAGACAACCAACAGGACTTGTGTCTTGAGAAAACCAACACAGCAACAGCAAAGCATAGTGTTCTACAGAGCTCTTCCATGGAAAACAAGCAATTTAGATCCTAAAACCTTTGCTCTTGCTCTGCAGAAGAGGAATACACCAACTGGTACAAAATATACTTCACTTGTGGAAAAGGGGCAAGAAAGTGTCTGCAGCAGCTTTTCTGCTCGCTGGAAACACATACAACCAACAAGACTTGTGTCTTGAGAAAACCAACACAGTAACAGCAAGCATAGTGTTCTACAGAGCTCTTCCATGGAAATCAAGCAATTTAGTCCTAAAACCTTTGCTCTTGCTTTGCAGACGAGGAACACACCAACTGGTACAAAATATACGTCAGTAGTGGAGAAAGCAGGTACGTGTCTTCAAGAGCTTCTCTGCTTGCTGAAAACACAGGGAACAAACAGGGCTTGTGTGTTTAGAAAACCAACACAGCAACAGCAAAGCATAGCGTTCTTAATAGCTCTTCCAATGAAATCAAGCAATTTAGGTCCTAAAACCTTTGATCCGTCTCTGCAGACGAGGAACACACCAACTGGTACAAAATATACTTCACTTGTGAAAAAGGGGAAAGAAAGTGTCTGCAGCAGCTTCTCTGCTTGCTGCAAACACAGACAACCAACAGGACTTGTGTCTTGAGAAAACCAACACAGCAACAGCAAAGCATAGTGTTCTACATAGCTCTTCCATGGAAAACAAGCAATTTAGATCCTAAAACCTTTGCTCTTGCTCTGCAGACGAGGAATACACAAACTGGTACAAAATATACTTCACTAGTGGAAAAGGAGCAAGAAAGTGTCTGCAGCAGCTTCTCTGCTTGCTGAAAACACAGAGAACAACAGGGCTTGTGTCTTGAGAAAACAAACACAGCAACAGCAAAGCATAGTGTTCTACATAGCTCTTCCATGGAAAACAAGCAATTTAGATCCTAAAACCTTTGCTCTTGCTCTGCAGACGAGGAATACACCAACTGGTACAAAATATACTTCACTTGTGGAAAAGGGGCAAGAAAGTGTCTGCAGCAGCTTCTCTGCTTGCTGAAAACACAGGGAACAAACAGGGTTTGTGTCTTGAGAAAACCAACACAGCAACAGCAAAGCACAGTGTTCTACATATCTCTTCCAAGGAAATCAAGAAATTTAGGTCCTACAACCTTTGCTCTTGCTCTGCAGACAAGGAATACACCAACTGGTACAAAATATACTTCACTTGTAAAAAGGGGCAAGAAAGTGTCTGCAGCAGCTTCTCTGCTTGCTGAAAACACAGGGAACAAACAGGGTTTGTGTCTTTAGAAAACCAACACAGCAACAGCAAAGCATAGTGTTCTACATAGCTCTTCCATGGAAAACAAGCAATTTAGATCCTAAAACCTTTGCTCTTGCTCTGCAGACGAGGAATACACCAACTGGTACAAAATATACTTCACTTGTGGAAAAGGGGCAAGAAAGTGTCTGCAGCAGCTTCTCTGCTTGCTGAAAACACAGGGAACAAACAGGGTTTTGTCTTGAGAAAACCAACACAGCAACAGCAAAGCACAGTGTTCTACATATCTCTTCCAAGGAAATCAAGCAATTTAGGTCCTAAAACCTTTGCTCCTGCTCTCCAGACGAGGAACACACCAACTGGTACAAAATATACTTCACTTGTGAAAAAGGGGCAAGAAAGTGTCTGCAGCAGCTTCTCTGCTTGCTGAAAACACAGGGAACAAACAGGGTTTGTGTCTTGAGAAAACCAACACAGCAACAGCAAAGCATAGTGTTCTTACATAGCTCTTCCATGGAAAACAAGCAATTTAGATCCTAAAACCTTTGCTCTTGCTCTGCAGACTAGGAATACACCAACTGGTACAAAATATACTTCACTTGTGGAAAAGGGGCAAGAAAGTGTCTGCAGCAGCTTCTCTGCTTGCTGAAAACACAGGGAACAAACAGGGTTTGTGTCTTTAGAAAACCAACACAGCAACAGCAAAGCACAGTGTTCTACATATCTCTTCCATGGAAATCAAGCAATTTAAGTCCTAAAACCTTTGCTCTTGCTTTGCAGACGAGGAACACACCAACTGGTACAAAATATACTTCACTTGTGAAAAAGGGGCAAGAAAGTGTCTGCAGCAGCTTCTCTGCTTGCTGAAAACACAGGGAACAAACAGGGTTTGTGTCTTGAGAAAACCAACACAGCAACAGCAAAGCATAGTGTTCTACATAGCTCTTCCATGGAAAACAAGCAATTTAGATCCTAAAACCTTTGCTCTTGCTCTGCAGACGAGGAATACACCAACTGGTACAAATATACTTCACTAGTGGAAAAGGAGCAAGAAAGTGTCTGCAGCAGCTTCTCTGCTTGCTGAAAACACAGACAACCAACAGGACTTGTGTCTTGAGAAAACCAACACAGCAACAGCAAAGCATAGTGTTCTACATAGCTCTTCCATGGAAAACAAGCAATTTAGATCCTAAAACCTTTGCTCTTGCTCTGCAGACTAGGAATACACCAACTGGTACAAAATATACTTCACTTGTGGAAAAGGGGCAAGAAAGTGTCTGCAGCAGCTTCTCTGCTTGCTGAAAAACACAGGGAACAAACAGGGTTTGTGTCTTTAGAAAACCAACACAGCAAACAGCAAAGCATAGTGTTCTACATAGCTCTTCCATGGAAAACAAGCAATTTAGATCCTAAAACCTTTGCTCTTGCTCTGCAGACTAGGAATACACCAACTGGTACAAAATATACTTCACTTGTGGAAAAGGGGCAAGAAAGTGTCTGCAGCAGCTTCTCTGCTTGCTGAAAACACAGGGAACAAACAGGGTTTGTGTCTTGAGAAAACCAACACAGCAACAGCAAAGCACAGTGTTCTACATATCTCTTCCAAGGAAATCAAGCAATTTAGGTCCTAAAACCTTTGCTCTTGCTCTGCAGACAAGGAATACACCAACTGGTACAAAATATACTTCAGTAGTGGAGAAAGCAGGTACGTGTCTTCAAGAGCTTCTCTGCTCGCTGCAAGTACAGAGAACAAACAGGGTTTGTTTCTTGAGAAAACCAACACAGCAACAGCAAAGCATAGTGTTCTACAGAGCTCTTCCATGGAAATCAAGCAATTTAGGTCCTAACACATTTGCTCTTGCTTTGCAGACGAGGAACACACCAACTGGTACAAAATATACTTCACTTGTAAAAAGGGGCAAGAAAGTGTCTGCAGCAGCTTCTCTGCTTGCTGCAAACACAGACAACCAACAGGACTTGTGTCTTGAGAAAACCAACACAGCAACAGCAAAGCATAGTGTTCTACAGAGCTCTTCCATGGAAAACAAGCAATTTAGATCCTAAAACCTTTGCTCTTGCTCTGCAGAAGAGGAATACACCAACTGGTACAAAATATACTTCACTTGTGGAAAAGGGGCAAGAAAGTGTCTGCAGCAGCTTTTCTGCTCGCTGGAAACACATACAACCAACAAGACTTGTGTCTTGAGAAAACCAACACAGTAACAGCAAAGCATAGTGTTCTACAGAGCTCTTCCATGGAAATCAAGCAATTTTAGTCCTAAAACCTTTGCTCTTGCTTTGCAGACGAGGAACACACCAACTGGTACAAAATATACGTCAGTAGTGGAGAAAGCAGGTACGTGTCTTCAAGAGCTTCTCTGCTTGCTGAAAACACAGGGAACAAACAGGGCTTGTGTGTTTAGAAAACCAACACAGCAACAGCAAAGCATAGCGTTCTTAATAGCTCTTCCAATGAAATCAAGCAATTTAGGTCCTAAAACCTTTGATCCGTCTCTGCAGACGAGGAACACACCAACTGGTACAAAATATACTTCACTTGTGAAAAAGGGGAAAGAAGTGTCTGCAGCAGCTTCTCTGCTTGCTGCAAACACAGACAACCAACAGGACTTGTGTCTTGAGAAAACCAACACAGCAACAGCAAAGCATTGTGTTCTACAGAGCTCTTCCATGGAAAACAAGCAATTTAGATCCTAAAACCTTTGCTCTTGCTCTGCAGACGAGGAATACACAAACTGGTACAAAATATACTTCACTAGTGGAAAAGGAGCAAGAAAGTGTCTGCAGCAGCTTCTCTGCTTGCTGAAAACACAGAGAACAAACAGGGCTTGTGTCTTGAGAAAACAAACACAGCAACAGCAAAGCATAGTGTTCTACATAGCTCTTCCATGGAAAACAAGCAATTTAGATCCTAAAACCTTTGCTCTTGCTCTGCAGACGAGGAATACACCAACTGGTACAAAATATACTTCACTTGTGGAAAAGGGCAAGAAAGTGTCTGCAGCAGCTTCTCTGCTTGCTGAAAACACAGGGAACAAACAGGGTTTGTGTCTTTAGAAAACCAACACAGCAACAGCAAAGCATAGTGTTCTACATAGCTCTTCCATGGAAAACAAGCAATTTAGATCCTAAAACCTTTGCTCTTGCTCTGCAGACGAGGAATACACCAACTGGTACAAAATATACTTCACTTGTGGAAAGGGGCAAGAAAGTGTCTGCAGCAGCTTCTCTGCTTGCTGAAAACACAGGGAACAAACAGGGTTTGTGTCTTGAGAAAACCAACACAGCAACAGCAAAGCACAGTGTTCTACATATCTCTTCCAAGGAAATCAAGCAATTTAGGTCCTAAAACCTTTGCTCCTGCTCTCCAGACGAGGAATACACCAACTGGTACAAAATATACTTCACTAGTGGAAAAAGGAGCAAGAAAGTGTCTGCAGCAGCTTCTCTGCTTGCTGAAAACACAGAGAACAAACAGGGTTTGTGTCTTTAGAAAACCAACACAGCAACAGCAAAGCATAGTGTTCTACATAGCTCTTCCATGAAAACAAGCAATTTAGATCCTAAAACCTTTGCTCTTGCTCTGCAAACGAGGAATACACCAACTGGTACAAAATATACTTCACTTGTGGAAAAGGGGCAAGAAAGTGTCTGCAGCAGCTTCTCTGCTTGCTGAAAACACAGGGAACAAACAGGGTTGTGTCTTGAGAAAACCAACACAGCAACAGCAAAGCATAGTGTTCTACATAGCTCTTCCATGGAAAACAAGCAATTTAGATCCTAAAAACCTTTGCTCTTGCTCTGCAGACGAGGAATACACCAACTGGTACAAAATATACTTCACTTGTGGAAAAGGGGCAAGAAAGTGTCTGCAGCAGCTTCTCTGCTTGCTGAAAACACAGGGAACAAACAGGGTTTGTGTCTTGAGAAAACCAACACAGCAACAGCAAAGCACAGTGTTCTACATATCTCTTCCAAGGAAATCAAGCAATTTAGGTCCTAAAACCTTTGCTCTTGCTCTGCAGACAAGGAATACACCAACTGGTACAAAATATACTTCAGTAAGTGGAGAAAGCAGGTACGTGTCTTCAAGAGCTTCTCTGCTCGCTGCAAGTACAGAGAACAAACAGGGTTTGTTTCTTGAGAAAACCAACACAGCAACAGCAAAGCATAGTGTTCTACAGAGCTCTTCCATGGAAATCAAGCAATTTAGGTCCTAACACATTTGCTCTTGCTTTGCAGACGAGGAACACACCAACTGGTACAAAATATACTTCACTTGTAAAAAGGGGCAAGAAAGTGTCTGCAGCAGCTTCTCTGCTTGCTGCAAACACAGACAACCAACAGGACTTGTGTCTTGAGAAAACCAACACAGCAACAGCAAAGCATAGTGTTCTACAGAGCTCTTCCATGGAAATCAAGCAATTTAGATCCTAAAACCTTTGCTCTTGCTCTGCAGAAGAGGAATACACCAACTGGTACAAAATATACGTCAGTAGTGGAGAAAGCAGGTACGTGTCTTCAAGAGCTTCTCTGCTTGCTGAAAACACAGGGAACAAACAGGGCTTGTGTGTTTACAAAACCAACACAGCAACAGCAAAGCATAGCGTTCTTAATAGCTCTTCCAATGAAATCAAGCAATTTAGGTCCTAAAACCTTTGATCCGTCTCTGCAGACGAGGAACACACCAACTGGTACAAAATATACTTCACTTGTGAAAAAGGGGCAAGAAAGTGTCTGCAGCAGCTTCTCTGCTTGCTGCAAACACAGACAACCAACAGGACTTGTGTCTTGAGAAAACCAACACAGCAACAGCAAAGCATTGTGTTCTACAGAGCTCTTCATGGAAAACAAGCAATTTAGATCCTAAAACCTTTGCTCTTGCTCTGCAGACGAGGAATACACAAACTGGTACAAAATATACTTCACTAGTGGAAAAGGAGCAAGAAAGTGTCTGCAGCAGCTTCTCTGCTTGCTGAAAACACAGAGAACAAACAGGGCTTGTGTCTTGAGAAAACAAACACAGCAACAGCAAAGCATAGTGTTCTACATAGCTCTTCCATGGAAAACAAGCAATTTAGATCCTAAAACCTTTGCTCTTGCTCTGCAGACGAGGAATACACCAACTGGTACAAAATATACTTCACTTGTGGAAAAGGGGCAAGAAAGTGTCTGCAGCAGCTTCTCTGCTTGCTGAAAACACAGGGAACAAACAGGGTTTGTGTCTTGAGAAAACCAACACAGCAACAGCAAAGCACAGTGTTCTACATATCTCTTCCAAGGAAATCAAGAAATTTAGGTCCTAAAACCTTTGCTCTTGCTCTGCAGACGAGGAATACACCAACTGGTACAAAATATACTTCACTTGTGGAAAATGGGCAAGAAAGTGTCTGCAGCAGCTTCTCTGCTTGCTGAAAACACAGGGAACAAGCAGGGTTTGTGTCTTTAGAAAACCAACACAGCAACAGCAAAGCATAGTGTTCTACATAGCTCTTCCATGGAAAACAAGCAATTTAGATCCTAAACCTTTGCTCTTGCTCTGCAGACGAGGAATACACCCAACTGGTACAAAATATACTTCACTTGTGGAAAAGGGGCAAGAAAGTGTCTGCAGCAGCTTCTCTGCTTGCTGAAAACACAGGGAACAAACAGGGTTTGTGTCTTGAGAAAACCAACACAGCAACAGCAAAGCACAGTGTTCTACATATCTCTTCCAAGGAAATCAAGCAATTTAGGTCCTAAAACCTTTGCTCCTGCTCTCCAGACGAGGAACACACCAACTGTTACAAAATATACTTCACTTGTGAAAAAGGGGCAAGAAAGTGTCTGCAGCAGCTTCTCTGCTTGCTGAAAACACAGGGAACAAACAGGGTTTGTGTCTTGAGAAAACCAACACAGCAACAGCAAAGCATAGTGTTCTACATAGCTCTTCCATGGAAAACAAGCAATTTAGATCCTAAAACCTTTGCTCTTGCTCTGCAGACGAGGAATACACAAACTGGTACAAAATATACTTCACTAGTGGAAAAGGAGCAAGAAAGTGTCTGCAGCAGCTTCTCTGCTTGCTGAAAACACAGGGAACAAACAGGGTTTGTGTCTTGAGAAACCAACACAGCAACAGCAAAGCATAGTGTTCTACATAGCTCTTCCATGGAAAACAAGCAATTTAGATCCTAAAACCTTTGCTCTTGCTCTGCAGACTAGGAATACACCAACTGGTACAAAATATACTTCACTTGTGGAAAAGGGGCAAGAAAGTGTCTGCAGCAGCTTCTCTGCTTGCTGAAAACACAGGGAACAAACAGGGTTTGTGTCTTTAGAAAACCAACACAGCAACAGCAAAGCATAGTGTTCTACATAGCTCTTCCATGGAAAACAAGCAATTTAGATCCTAAAACCTTTGCTCTTGCTCTGCAGACGAGGAATACACCAACTGGTACAAAATATACTTCACTTGTGGAAAAGGGCAAGAAAGTGTCTGCAGCAGCTTCTCTGCTTGCTGAAAACACAGGGAACAAACAGGGTTTGTGTCTTGAGAAAACCAACACAGCAACAGCAAAGCACAGTGTTCTACATATCTCTTCCAAGGAAATCAAGCAATTTAGGTCCTAAAACCTTTGCTCTTGCTCTGCAGACAAGGAATACACCAACTGGTACAAAATATACTTCAGTAGTGGAGAAAGCAGGTACGTGTCTTCAAGAGCTTCTCTGCTCGCTGCAAGTACAGAGAACAAACAGGGTTTGTTTCTTGAGAAAACCAACACAGCAACAGCAAAGCATAGTGTTCTACAGAGCTCTTCCATGGAAATCAAGCAATTTAGGTCCTAACACATTTGCTCTTGCTTTGCAGACGAGGAACACACCAACTGGTACAAAATATACTTCACTTGTAAAAAGGGGCAAGAAAGTGTCTGCAGCAGCTTCTCTGCTTGCTGCAAACACAGACAACCAACAGGACTTGTGTCTTGAGAAAACCAACACAGCAACAGCAAAGCATAGTGTTCTACAGAGCTCTTCCATGGAAAACAAGCAATTTAGATCCTAAAACCTTTGCTCTTGCTCTGCAGAAGAGGAATACACCAACTGGTACAAAATATACTTCACTTGTGGAAAAGGGGCAAGAAAGTGTCTGCAGCAGCTTTTCTGCTCGCTGGAAACACATACAACCAACAAGACTTGTGTCTTGAGAAAACCAACACAGTAACAGCAAAGCATAGTGTTCTACAGAGCTCTTCCATGGAAATCAAGCAATTTTAGTCCTAAAACCTTTGCTCTTGCTTTGCAGACGAGGAACACACCAACTGGTACAAAATATACGTCAGTAGTGGAGAAAGCAGGTACGTGTCTTCAAGAGCTTCTCTGCTTGCTGAAAACACAGGGAACAAACAGGGCTTGTGTGTTTAGAAAACCAACACAGCAACAGCAAAGCATAGCGTTCTTAATAGCTCTTCCAATGAAATCAAGCAATTTAGGTCCTAAAACCTTTGATCCGTCTCTGCAGACGAGGAACACACCAACTGGTACAAAATATACTTCACTTGTGAAAAAGGGGAAAGAAAGTGTCTGCAGCAGCTTCTCTGCTTGCTGCAAACACAGACAACCAACAGGACTTGTGTCTTGAGAAAACCAACACAGCAACAGCAAAGCATAGTGTTCTACAGAGCTCTTCCATGGAAAACAAGCAATTTAGATCCTAAAACCTTTGCTCTTGCTCTGCAGACGAGGAATACACAAACTGGTACAAAATATACTTCACTAGTGGAAAAGGAGCAAGAAAGTGTCTGCAGCAGCTTCTCTGCTTGCTGAAAACACAGAGAACAAACAGGGCTTGTGTCTTGAGAAAACAACACAGCAACAGCAAAGCATAGTGTTCTACATAGCTCTTCCATGGAAAACAAGCAATTTAGATCCTAAAACCTTTGCTCTTGCTCTGCAGACGAGGAATACACCAACTGGTACAAAATATACTTCACTTGTGGAAAAGGGGCAAGAAAGTGTCTGCAGCAGCTTCTCTGCTTGCTGAAAACACAGGGAACAAACAGGGTTTGTGTCTTGAGAAAACCAACACAGCAACAGCAAAGCACAGTGTTCTACATATCTCTTCCAAGGAAATCAAGAATTTAGGTCCTACAACCTTTGCTCTTGCTCTGCAGACAAGGAATACACCAACTGGTACAAAATATACTTCACTTGTAAAAAGGGGCAAGAAAGTGTCTGCAGCAGCTTCTCTGCTTGCTGAAAACACAGGGAACAAACAGGGTTTGTGTCTTTAGAAAACCAACACAGCAACAGCAAAGCATAGTGTTCTACATAGCTCTTCCATGGAAAACAAGCAATTTAGATCCTAAAACCTTTGCTCTTGCTCTGCAGACGAGGAATACACCAACTGGTACAAAATATACTTCACTTGTGGAAAAGGGGCAAGAAAGTGTCTGCAGCAGCTTCTCTGCTTGCTGAAAACACAGGGAACAAACAGGGTTTTGTCTTGAGAAAACCAACACAGCAACAGCAAAGCACAGTGTTCTACATATCTCTTCCAAGGAAATCAAGCAATTTAGGTCCTAAAACCTTTGCTCCTGCTCTCCAGACGAGGAACACACCAACTGGTACAAAATATACTTCACTTGTGAAAAAGGGGCAAGAAAGTGTCTGCAGCAGCTTCTCTGCTTGCTGAAAACACAGGGAACAAACAGGGTTTGTGTCTTTAGAAAACCAACACAGCAACAGCAAAGCATAGTGTTCTACATAGCTCTTCCATGGAAAACAAGCAATTTAGATCCTAAAACCTTTGCTCTTGCTCTGCAGACTAGGAATACACCAACTGGTACAAAATATACTCACTTGTGGAAAAGGGGCAAGAAAGTGTCTGCAGCAGCTTCTCTGCTTGCTGAAAACACAGGGAACAAACAGGGTTTGTGTCTTTAGAAAACCAACACAGCAACAGCAAAGCACAGTGTTCTACATATCTCTTCCATGGAAATCAAGCAATTTAAGTCCTAAAACCTTTGCTCTTGCTTTGCAGACGAGGAACACACCAACTGGTACAAAATATACTTCACTTGTGAAAAAGGGGCAAGAAAGTGTCTGCAGCAGCTTCTCTGCTTGCTGAAAACACAGGGAACAAACAGGGTTTGTGTCTTGAGAAAACCAACACAGCAACAGCAAAGCATAGTGTTCTACATAGCTCTTCCATGGAAAACAAGCAATTTAGATCCTAAAACCTTTGCTCTTGCTCTGCAGACGAGGAATACACCAACTGGTACAAAATATACTTCACTAGTGGAAAAGGAGCAAGAAAGTGTCTGCAGCAGCTTCTCTGCTTGCTGAAAACACAGACAACCAACAGGACTTGTGTCTTGAGAAAACCAACACAGCAACAGCAAAGCATAGTGTTCTACATAGCTCTTCCATGGAAAACAAGCAATTTAGATCCTAAAACCTTTGCTCTTGCTCTGCAGACTAGGAATACACCAACTGGTACAAAATATACTTCACTTGTGGAAAAGGGGCAAGAAAGTGTCTGCAGCAGCTTCTCTGCTTGCTGAAAACACAGGGAACAAACAGGGTTTGTGTCTTTAGAAAACCAACACAGCAACAGCAAAGCATAGTGTTCTACATAGCTCTTCCATGGAAAACAAGCAATTTAGATCCTAAAACCTTTGCTCTTGCTCTGCAGACGAGGAATACACCAACTGGTACAAAATATACTTCACTTGTGGAAAAGGGGCAAGAAAGTGTCTGCAGCAGCTTCTCTGCTTGCTGAAAACACAGGGAACAAACAGGGTTTGTGTCTTGAGAAAACCAACACAGCAACAGCAAAGCACAGTGTTCTACATATCTCTTCCAAGGAAATCAAGCAATTTAGGTCCTAAAACCTTTGCTCTTGCTCTGCAGACAAGGAATACACCAACTGGTACAAAATATACTTCAGTAGTGGAGAAAGCAGGTACGTGTCTTCAAGAGCTTCTCTGCTCGCTGCAAGTACAGAGAACAAACAGGGTTTGTTTCTTGAGAAAACCAACACAGCAACAGCAAAGCATAGTGTTCTACAGAGCTCTTCCATGGAAATCAAGCAATTTAGGTCCTAACACATTTGCTCTTGCTTTGCAGACGAGGAACACACCAACTGGTACAAAATATACTTCACTTGTAAAAAGGGGCAAGAAAGTGTCTGCAGCAGCTTCTCTGCTTGCTGCAAACACAGACAACCAACAGGACTTGTGTCTTGAGAAAACCAACACAGCAACAGCAAAGCATAGTGTTCTACAGAGCTCTTCCATGGAAAACAAGCAATTTAGATCCTAAAACCTTTGCTCTTGCTCTGCAGAAGAGGAATACACCAACTGGTACAAAATATACTTCACTTGTGGAAAAGGGGCAAGAAAGTGTCTGCAGCAGCTTTTCTGCTCGCTGGAAACACATACAACCAACAAGACTTGTGTCTTGAGAAAACCAACACAGTAACAGCAAAGCATAGTGTTCTACAGAGCTCTTCCATGGAAATCAAGCAATTTTAGTCCTAAAACCTTTGCTCTTGCTTTGCAGACGAGGAACACACCAACTGGTACAAAATATACGTCAGTAGTGGAGAAAGCAGGTACGTGTCTTCAAGAGCTTCTCTGCTTGCTGAAAACACAGGGAACAAACAGGGCTTGTGTGTTTAGAAAACCAACACAGCAACAGCAAAGCATAGCGTTCTTAATAGCTCTTCCAATGAAATCAAGCAATTTAGGTCCTAAAACCTTTGATCCGTCTCTGCAGACGAGGAACACACCAACTGGTACAAAATATACTTCACTTGTGAAAAAGGGGAAAGAAAGTGTCTGCAGCAGCTTCTCTGCTTGCTGCAAACACAGACAACCAACAGGACTTGTGTCTTGAGAAAACCAACACAGCAACAGCAAAGCATTGTGTTCTACAGAGCTCTTCCATGGAAAACAAGCAATTTAGATCCTAAAACCTTTGCTCTTGCTCTGCAGACGAGGAATACACAAACTGGTACAAAATATACTTCACTAGTGGAAAAGGAGCAAGAAAGTGTCTGCAGCAGCTTCTCTGCTTGCTGAAAACACAGAGAACAAACAGGGCTTGTGTCTTGAGAAAACAAACACAGCAACAGCAAAGCATAGTGTTCTACATAGCTCTTCCATGGAAAACAAGCAATTTAGATCCTAAAACCTTTGCTCTTGCTCTGCAGACGAGGAATACACCAACTGGTACAAAATATACTTCACTTGTGGAAAAGGGGCAAGAAAGTGTCTGCAGCAGCTTCTCTGCTTGCTGAAAACACAGGGAACAAACAGGGTTTGTGTCTTTAGAAAACCAACACAGCAACAGCAAAGCATAGTGTTCTACATAGCTCTTCCATGGAAAACAAGCAATTTAGATCCTAAAACCTTTGCTCTTGCTCTGCAGACGAGGAATACACCAACTGGTACAAAATATACTTCACTTGTGGAAAAGGGGCAAGAAAGTGTCTGCAGCAGCTTCTCTGCTTGCTGAAAACACAGGGAACAAACAGGGTTTGTGTCTTGAGAAAACCAACACAGCAACAGCAAAGCACAGTGTTCTACATATCTCTTCCAAGGAAATCAAGCAATTTAGGTCCTAAAACCTTTGCTCCTGCTCTCCAGACGAGGAATACACCAACTGGTACAAAATATACTTCACTAGTGGAAAAGGAGCAAGAAAGTGTCTGCAGCAGCTTCTCTGCTTGCTGAAAACACAGAGAACAAACAGGGTTTGTGTCTTTAGAAAACCAACACAGCA
>NW_026960931.1:0-28686 GCF_021018805.1 Prinia subflava | reverse complement strand
AAATATACTTCACTTGTGGAAAAGGGGCAAGAAAGTGTCTGCAGCAGCTTTTCTGCTCGCTGGAAACTCAGACAACCAACAAGACTTGTGTCTTGAGAAAACCAACACAGTAACAGCAAAGCATAGTGTTCTACAGAGCTCTTCCATGGAAATCAAGCAATTTAAGTCCTAAAACCTTTGCTCTTGCTTTGCAGACGAGGAACACACCAACTGGTACAAAATATACGTCAGTAGTGGATAAAGCAGGTACGTGTCTTCAAGAGCTTCTCTGCTTGCTGAAAACACAGGGGACAAACAGGGCTTGTGTGTTTAGAAAACCAACACAGCAACAGCAAAGCATAGTGTTCTTAATAGCTCTTCCAATGAAATCAAGCAATTTAGGTCCTAAAACCTTTGATCCGTCTCTGCAGACGAGGAACACACCAACTGGTACAAAATATACTTCACTTGTGAAAAAGGGGCAAGAAAGTGTCTGCAAGCAGCTTCTCTGCTTGCTGCAAACACAGACAACCAACAGGACTTGTGTCTTGAGAAAACCAACACAGCAACAGCAAAGCATAGTGTTCTACATAGCTCTTCCATGGAAAACAAGCAATTTAGATCCTAAAACCTTTGCTCTTGCTCTGCAGACGAGGAATACACAAACTGGTACAAAATATACTTCACTAGTGGAAAAGGAGCAAGAAAGTGTCTGCAGCAGCTTTTCTGCTTGCTGAAAACACAGAGAACAAACAGGGCTTGTGTCTTGAGAAAACAAACACAGCAACCGAAAACCATAGTGTTCTACATAGCTCTTCCATGGAAAACAAGCAATTTAGATCCTAAAACCTTTGCTCTTGCTCTGCAGACGAGGAATACACCAACTGGTACAAAATATACTTCACTTGTGGAAAAGGGGCAAGAAAGTGTCTGCAGCAGCTTCTCTGCTTGCTGAAAACACAGGGAACAAACAGGGTTTGTGTCTTGAGAAAACCAACACAGCAACAGCAAAGCATAGTGTTCTACATAGCTCTTCCATGGAAAACAAGCAATTTAGATCCTAAAACTTTGCTCTTGCTCTGCAGACGAAGAATACACAAACTGGTACAAAATATACTTCACTAGTGGAAAAGGGGCAAGAAAGTGTCTGCAGCAGCTTCTCTGCTTGCTGAAAACACAGAGAACAAACAGGGCTTGTGTCTTGAGAAAACAAACACAGCAACCGAAAACCATAGTGTTCTACATAGCTCTTCCATGGAAAACAAGCAATTTAGATCCTAAAACCTTTGCTCTTGCTCTGCAGACGAGGAATACACCAACTGGTACAAAATATACGTCAGTAGTGGAGAAAGCAGGTACGTGTCTTCAAGAGCTTCTCTGCTTGCTGAAAACACAGGGAACAAACAGCGCTTGTGTGTTTAGAAAACCAACACAGCAACAGCAAAGCATAGTGTTCTTAATAGCTCTTCCAATGAAATCAAGCAATTTAAGTCCTAAAACGTTTGATCCGTCTCTGCAGACGAGGAACACACCAACTGGTACAAAATATACTTCACTTGTGAAAAAGGGGCAAGAAAGTGTCTGCAGCAGCTTCTCTGCTTGCTGAAAACACAGGGAACAAACAGGGTTTGTGTCTTGAGAAAACCAACACAGTAACAGCAAAGCACAGTGTTCTACATATCTCTTCCAAGGAAATCAAGCAATTTAGGTCCTAAAACCTTTGCTCCTGCTCTCCAGACGAGGAATACACCAACTGGTACAAAATATACTTCACTAGTGGAAAAGGAGCAAGAAAGTGTCTGCAGCAGCTTCTCTGCTTGCTGAAAACACAGAGAACAAACAGGGTTTGTGTCTTTAGAAAACCAACACAGCAACAGCAAAGCATAGTGTTCTACATAGCTCTTCCATGGAAAACAAGCAATTTAGATCCTAAAACCTTTGCTCTTGCTCTGCAGACGAGGAATACACCAACTGGTACAAAATATACTTCACTTGTGGAAAAGGGGCAAGAAAGTGTCTGCAGCAGCTTCTCTGCTTGCTGAAAACACAGGGAACAAACAGGGTTTGTGTCTTGAGAAAACCAACACAGCAACAGCAAAGCACAGTGTTCTACATATCTCTTCAAGGAAATCAAGCAATTTAGGTCCTAAAACCTTTGCTCCTGCTCTCCAGACGAGGAATACACCAACTGGTACAAAATATACTTCACTTGTGGAAAAGGAGCAAGAAAGTGTCTGCAGCAGCTTCTCTGCTTGCTGAAAACACAGAGAACAAACAGGGTTTGTGTCTTTAGAAAACCAACACAGCAACAGCAAAGCATAGTGTTCTACATAGCTCTTCCATGGAAAACAAGCAATTTAGATCCTAAAACCTTTGCTCTTGCTCTGCAGACGAGGAATACACCAACTGGTACAAAATATACTTCACTTGTGGAAAAGGGGCAAGAAAGTGTCTGCAGCAGCTTTTCTGCTCGCTGGAAACACATACAACTAACAAGGCTTGTGTCTTGAGAAAACCAACACAGTAACAGCAAAGCACAGTGTTCTACATATCTCTTCCAAGGAAATCAAGCAATTTAGGTCCTAAAACCTTTGCTCCTGCTCTCCAGACGAGGAATACACCAACTGGTACAAAATATACGTCAGTAGTGGAGAAAGCAGGTACGTGTCTTCAAGAGCTTCTCTGCTCGCTGCAAGTACAGAGAACAAACAGGTTTTGTTTCTTGAGAAAACCGACACAGCAACAGCAAAGCATAGTGTTCTACAGAGCTCTTCCATGGGAATCAAGCAATTTAGGCCCTAAAACCTTTGCTCTTGCTCTGCAGACGAGGAATACACCAACTGGTACAAAATATACTTCACTTGTGGAAAAGGGGCAAGAAAGTGTCTGCAGCAGCTTTTCTGCTCGCTGGAAACACATACAACTAACAAGGCTTGTGTCTTGAGAAAACCAACACAGTAACAGCAAAGCACAGTGTTCTACATATCTCTTCCAAGGAAATCAAGCAATTTAGGTCCTAAAACCTTTGCTCCTGCTCTGCAGACGAGGAATACACCAACTGGTACAAAATATACGTCAGTAGTGGAGAAAGCAGGTACGTGTCTTCAAGAGCTTCTCTGCTCGCTGCAAGAACAGAGAACAAACAGGGTTTGTTTCTTGAGAAAACCAAATCAGTAACAGCAAAGCACAGTGTTCTACATATCTCTTCCAAGGAAATCAAGCAGTTTAGGTCCTAAAACCTTTGCTCCTGCTCTCCAGACGAGGAATACACCAACTGGTACAAAATATACGTCAGTACTGGAGAAAGCAGGTACGTGTCTTCAAGAGCTTCTCTGCTTGCTGAAAACACAGGGAAAAAACAGGGCTTGTGTCTTGAGAAAACAAACACAGCAACCGAAAACCATAGTGTTCCACATATCTCTTCCATGGAAATTAAGCAGTTTAGGTCCTAACACCTTTGCTCTTGCTCTGCAGACGAGGAATACACCAACTGGTACAAAATATACTTCACTTGTGGAAAAGGGGCAAGAAAGTGTCTGCAGCAGCTTTTCTGCTCCCTGGAAACTCAGACAACCAACAAGGCTTGTGTCTTGAGAAAACCAACACAGTAACAGCAAAGCATAGTGTTCTACAGAGCTCTTCCATGGAAATCAAGCAATTTAAGTCCTAAAACCTTTGCTCTTGCTTTGCAGACGAGGAACACACCAACTGGTACAAAATATACGTCAGTAGTGGAGAAAGCAGGTACGTGACTTCAAGAGCTTCTCTGCTTGCTGAAAATACAGGGAACAAACAGGGCTTGTGTCTTTAGAAAACCGACACAGCAACAGCAAAGCATAGTGTTCTTAATAGCTCTTCCAAGGAAATCAAGCAATTTAAGTCCTAAAACTTTTGATCCGTCTCTGCAGACGAGGAACACACCAACTGGTACAAAATATACTTCACTTGTGAAAAAGGGGCAAGAAAGTGTCTGCAGCAGCTTCTCTGCTTGCTGAAAACACAGGGAACAAACAGGGTTTGTGTCTTGAGAAAACCAACACAGCAACAGCAAAGCATAGTGTTCTACAGAGCTCTTCCATGGAAAACAAGCAATTTAGATCCTAAAACCTTTGCTCTTGCTCTGCAGACGAGGAATACACAAACTAGTACAAAATATACTTCACTAGTGGAAAAGGGGCAAGAAAGTGTCTGCAGCAGCTTCTCTGCTTGCTGAAAACACAGGGAACAAACAGGGCTTGTGTCTTGAGAAAACCAACACAGCAACAGCAAAGCATAGTGTTCTACATAGCTCTTCCATGGAAAACAAGCAATTTAGGTCCTAAAACCTTTGCTCTTGCTCTGCAGACGAGGAATACACCAACTGGTACAAAATATACTTCACTAGTGGAAAAGGGGCAAGAAAGTGTCTGCAGCAGCTTTTCTGCTCGCTGGAAACACATACAACTAACAAGGCTTGTGTCTTGAGAAAACCAACACAGTAACAGCAAAGCACAGTGTTCTACATATCTCTTCCATGGGAATCAAGCAATTTAGGTCCTAAAACCTTTGCTCCTGCTCTCCAGACGAGGAATACACCAACTGGTACAAAATATACTTCACTAGTGGAGAAAGCAGGTACGTGTCTTCAAGAGCTTCTCTGCTCGCTGCAAGTACAGAGAACAAACAGGGTTTGTTTCTTGAGAAAACCGACACAGCAACAGCAAAGCATAGTGTTCTACAGAGCTCTTCCATGGAAATCAAGCAATTTAGATCCTAACACCTTTGCTCTTGCTCTGCAGACGAGGAACACACCAACTGGTACAAAATATACTTCACTTGTGGAAAAGGGGCAAGAAAGTGTCTGCAGCAGCTTCTCTGCTTGCTGCAAACACAGACAACCAACAGGACTTGTGTCTTGAGAAAACCAACACAGCAACAGCAAAGCATAGTGTTCTACATAGCTCTTCCATGGAAAACAAGCAATTTAGATCCTAAAACCTTTGCTCTTGCTCTGCAGACAAGGAATACACCAACTGGTACAAAATATACTTCACTTGTGGAAAAGGGGCAAGAAAGTGTCTGCAGCAGCTTCTCTGCTTGCTGAAAACACAGGGAACAAACAGGGTTTGTGTCTTGAGAAAACCAACACAGCAACAGCAAAGCATAGTGTTCTACATAGCTCTTCCATGGAAAACAAGCAATTTAGATCCTAAAACCTTTGCTCTTGCTCTGCAGACGAGGAATACACCAACTGGTACAAAATATACTTCACTTGTGGAAAAGGGGCAAGAAAGTGTCTGCAGCAGCTTCTCTGCTTGCTGAAAACACAGGGAACAAACAGGACTTGTGTCTTGAGAAAACCAACACAGCAACAGCAAAGCACAGTGTTCTACATATCTCTTCCAAGGAAATCAAGCAATTTAGATCCTAAAACCTTTGCTCTTGCTCTGCAGACAAGGAATACACCAACTGGTACAAAATATACTTCACTTGTGGAAAAGGGGCAAGAAAGTGTCTGCAGCAGCTTCTCTGCTTGCTGAAAACACAGGGAACAAACAGGGTTTGTGTCTTTAGAAAACCAACACAGCAACAGCAAAGCATAGTGTTCTACATAGCTCTTCCATGGAAAACAAGCAATTTAGATCCTAAAACCTTTGCTCTTGCTCTGCAGACGAGGAATACACCAACTGGTACAAAATATACTTCACTTGTGGAAAAGGGGCAAGAAAGTGTCTGCAGCAGCTTCTCTGCTTGCTGAAAACACAGGGAACAAACAGAGTTTGTGTCTTGAGAAAACCAACACAGCAACAGCAAAGCACAGTGTTCTACATATCTCTTCCAAGGAAATCAAGCAATTTAGATCCTAAAACCTTTGCTCCTGCTCTCCAGACGAGGAATACACCAACTGGTACAAAATATACTTCACTAGTGGAAAAGGAGCAAGATAGTGTCTGCAGCAGCTTCTCTGCTTGCTGAAAACACAGGGAACAAACAGGGTTTGTGTCTTGAGAAAACCAACACAGCAACAGCAAAGCACAGTGTTCTACATATCTCTTCCAAGGAAATCAAGCAATTTAGGTCCTAAAACCTTTGCTCCTGCTCTCCAGACGAGGAATACACCAACTGGTACAAAATATACTTCACTAGTGGAAAAGGAGCAAGAAAGTGTCTGCAGCAGCTTCTCTGCTTGCTGAAAACACAGAGAACAAACAGGGCTTGTGTCTTGAGAAAACAAACACAGCAACCGAAAAACCATAGTGTTCTACATAGCTCTTCCATGGAAAACAAGCAATTTAGATCCTAAAACCTTTGCTCTTGCTCTGCAGACGAGGAATACACCAACTGGTACAAAATATACTTCACTTGTGGAAAAGGGGCAAGAAACTGTCTGCAGCAGCTTTTCTGCTCGCTGGAAACACATACAACTAACAAGGCTTGTGTCTTGAGAAAACCAACACAGTAACAGCAAAGCACAGTGTTCTACATATCTCTTCCAAGGAAATCAAGCAATTTAGGTCCTAAAACCTTTGCTCCTGCTCTCCAGACGAGGAATACACCAACTGGTACAAAATATACGTCAGTAGTGGAGAAAGCAGGTACGTGTCTTCAAGAGCTTCTCTGCTCGCTGCAAGTACAGAGAACAAACAGGGTTTGTTTCTTGAGAAAACCGACACAGCAACAGCAAAGCATAGTGTTCTACAGAGCTCTTCCATGGAAATCAAACAATTTAGATCCTAAAACCTTTGCTCTTGCTCTGCAGAAGAGGAATACACCAACTGGTACAAAATATACTTCACTTGTGGAAAAGGGGCAAGAAAGTGTCTGCAGCAGCTTTTCTGCTCGCTGGAAACTCAGACAACCAACAAGACTTGTGTCTTGAGAAAACCAACACAGTAACAGCAAAGCATAGTGTTCTACAGAGCTCTTCCATGGAAATCAAGCAATTTAAGTCCTAAAACCTTTGCTCTTGCTTTGCAGACGAGGAACACACCAACTGGTACAAAATATACGTCAGTAGTGGAGAAAGCAGGTACGTGTCTTCAAGAGCTTCTCTGCTTGCTGAAAACACAGGGGACAAACAGGGCTTGTGTGTTTAGAAAACCAACACAGCAACAGCAAAGCATAGTGTTCTTAATAGCTCTTCCAATGAAATCAAGCAATTTAGGTCCTAAAACCTTTGATCCGTCTCTGCAGACGAGGAACACACCAACTGGTACAAAATATACTTCACTTGTGAAAAAGGGGCAAGAAAGTGTCTGCAGCAGCTTCTCTGCTTGCTGCAAACACAGACAACCAACAGGACTTGTGTCTTGAGAAAACCAACACAGCAACAGCAAAGCATAGTGTTCTACATAGCTCTTCCATGGAAAACAAGCAATTTAGATCCTAAAACCTTTGCTCTTGCTCTGCAGACGAGGAATACACAAACTGGTACAAAATATACTTCACTAGTGGAAAAGGAGCAAGAAAGTGTCTGCAGCAGCTTTTCTGCTTGCTGAAAACACAGAGAACAAACAGGGCTTGTGTCTTGAGAAAACAAACACAGCAACCGAAAACCATAGTGTTCTACATAGCTCTTCCATGGAAAACAAGCAATTTAGATCCTAAAACCTTTGCTCTTGCTCTGCAGACGAGGAATACACCAACTGGTACAAAATATACTTCACTTGTGGAAAAGGGGCAAGAAAGTGTCTGCAGCAGCTTCTCTGCTTGCTGAAAACACAGGGAACAAACAGGGTTTGTGTCTTGAGAAAACCAACACAGCAACAGCAAAGCATAGTGTTCTACATAGCTCTTCCATGGAAAACAAGCAATTTAGATCCTAAAACCTTTGCTCTTGCTCTGCAGACGAGGAATACACAAACTGGTACAAAATATACTTCACTAGTGGAAAAGGGGCAAGAAAGTGTCTGCAGCAGCTTCTCTGCTTGCTGAAAACACAGAGAACAAACAGGGCTTGTGTCTTGAGAAAACAAACACAGCAACCGAAAACCATAGTGTTCTACATAGCTCTTCCATGGAAAACAAGCAATTTAGATCCTAAAACCTTTGCTCTTGCTCTGCAGACGAGGAATACACCAACTGGTACAAAATATACGTCAGTAGTGGAGAAAGCAGGTACGTGTCTTCAAGAGCTTCTCTGCTTGCTGAAAACACAGGGAACAAACAGCGCTTGTGTGTTTAGAAAACCAACACAGCAACAGCAAAGCATAGTGTTCTTAATAGCTCTTCCAATGAAATCAAGCAATTTAAGTCCTAAAACGTTTGATCCGTCTCTGCAGACGAGGAACACACCAACTGGTACAAAATATACTTCACTTGTGAAAAAGGGGCAAGAAAGTGTCTGCAGCAGCTTCTCTGCTTGCTGAAAACACAGGGAACAAACAGGGTTTGTGTCTTGAGAAAACCAACACAGTAACAGCAAAGCACAGTGTTCTACATATCTCTTCCAAGGAAATCAAGCAATTTAGGTCCTAAAACCTTTGCTCCTGCTCTCCAGACGAGGAATACACCAACTGGTACAAAATATACTTCACTAGTGGAAAAGGAGCAAGAAAGTGTCTGCAGCAGCTTCTCTGCTTGCTGAAAACACAGAGAACAAACAGGGTTTGTGTCTTTAGAAAACCAACACAGCAACAGCAAAGCATAGTGTTCTACATAGCTCTTCCATGGAAAACAAGCAATTTAGATCCTAAAACCTTTGCTCTTGCTCTGCAGACGAGGAATACACCAACTGGTACAAAATATACTTCACTTGTGGAAAAGGGGCAAGAAAGTGTCTGCAGCAGCTTCTCTGCTTGCTGAAAACACAGGGAACAAACAGGGTTTGTGTCTTGAGAAAACCAACACAGCAACAGCAAAGCACAGTGTTCTACATATCTCTTCCAAGGAAATCAAGCAATTTAGGTCCTAAAACCTTTGCTCCTGCTCTCCAGACGAGGAATACACCAACTGGTACAAAATATACTTCACTTGTGGAAAATGAGCAAGAAAGTGTCTGCAGCAGCTTCTCTGCTTGCTGAAAACACAGAGAACAAACAGGGTTTGTGTCTTTAGAAAACCAACACAGCAACAGCAAAGCATAGTGTTCTACATAGCTCTTCCATGGAAAACAAGCAATTTAGATCCTAAAACCTTTGCTCTTGCTCTGCAGACGAGGAATACACCAACTGGTACAAAATATACTTCACTTGTGGAAAAGGGGCAAGAAAGTGTCTGCAGCAGCTTTTCTGCTCGCTGGAAACACATACAACTAACAAGGCTTGTGTCTTGAGAAAACCAACACAGTAACAGCAAAGCACAGTGTTCTACATATCTCTTCCAAGGAAATCAAGCAATTTAGGTCCTAAAACCTTTGCTCCTGCTCTCCAGACGAGGAATACACCAACTGGTACAAAATATACGTCAGTAGTGGAGAAAGCAGGTACGTGTCTTCAAGAGCTTCTCTGCTCGCTGCAAGTACAGAGAACAAACAGGTTTTGTTTCTTGAGAAAACCGACACAGCAACAGCAAAGCATAGTGTTCTACAGAGCTCTTCCATGGGAATCAAGCAATTTAGGCCCTAAAACCTTTGCTCTTGCTCTGCAGACGAGGAATACACCAACTGGTACAAAATATACTTCACTTGTGGAAAAGGGGCAAGAAAGTGTCTGCAGCAGCTTCTCTGCTTGCTGCAAACACAGAGAACCAACAGGACTTGTGTCTTGAGAAAACCAACACAGCAACAGCAAAGCATAGTGTTCTACAGAGCTCTTCCATGGAAAACAAGCAATTTAGATCCTAAAATCTTTGCTCTTGCTCTGCAGACAAGGAATACACCAACTGGTACAAAAAATACTTCACTTGTGGAAAAGGGGCAAGAAAGTGTCTGCAGCAGCTTCTCTGCTTGCTGAAAACACAGGGAACAAACAGGGTTTGTGTCTTTAGAAAACCAACACAGCAACAGCAAAGCATAGTGTTCTACATAGCTCTTCCATGGAAAACAAGCAATTTAGATCCTAAAACCTTTGTCTTGCTCTGCAGACGAGGAATACACCAACTGGTACAAAATATACTTCACTTGTGGAAAAGGGGCAAGAAAGTGTCTGCAGCAGCTTTTCTGCTCGCTGGAAACTCAGACAACCAACAAGACTTGTGTCTTGAGAAAACCAACACAGTAACAGCAAAGCATAGTGTTCTACAGAGCTCTTCCATGGAAATCAAGCAATTTAAGTCCTAAAACCTTTGCTCTTGCTTTGCAGACGAGGAACACACCAACTGGTACAAAATATACGTCAGTAGTGGAGAAAGCAGGTACGTGTCTTCAAGAGCTTCTCTGCTTGCTGAAAACACAGGGAACAAACAGCGCTTGTGTCTTTAGAAAACCAACACAGCAACAGCAAAGCATAGTGTTCTACAGAGCTCTTCCAATGAAATCAAGCAATTTAAGTCCTAAAACCTTTGATCCGTCTCTGCAGACGAGGAACACACCAACTGGTACAAAATATACTTCACTTGTGAAAAAGGGGCAAGAAAGTGTCTGCAGCAGCTTCTCTGCTTGCTGAAAACACAGGGAACAAACAGAGTTTGTGTCTTGAGAAAACCAACACAGCAACAGCAAAGCATAGTGTTCTACATAGCTCTTCCATGGAAAACAAGCAATTTAGATCCTAAAACCTTTGCTCTTGCTCTGCAGACGAGGAATACACAAACTGGTACAAAATATACTTCACTAGTGGAAAAGGAGCAAGAAAGTGTCTGCAGAAGCTTCTCTGCTTGCTGAAAACACAGAGAACAAACAGGGCTTGTGTCTTGAGAAAACAAACACAGCAACCGAAAACCATAGTGTTCTACATAGCTCTTCCATGGAAAACAAGCAATTTAGATCCTAAAACCTTTGCTCTTGCTCTGCAGACGAGGAATACACCAACTGGTACAAAATATACTTCACTTGTGGAAAAGGGGCAAGAAAGTGTCTGCAGCAGCTTTTCTGCTCGCTGGAAACACATACAACTAACAAGGCTTGTGTCTTGAGAAAACCAACACAGTAACAGCAAAGCACAGTGTTCTACATATCTCTTCCAAGGAAATCAAGCAATTTAGGTCCTAAAACCTTTGCTCCTGCTCTGCAGACGAGGAATACACCAACTGGTACAAAATATACGTCAGTAGTGGAGAAAGCAGGTACGTGTCTTCAAGAGCTTCTCTGCTCGCTGCAAGAACAGAGAACAAACAGGGTTTGTTTCTTGAGAAAACCGACACAGCAACAGCAAAGCATAGTGTTCTACAGAGCTCTTCCATGGAAATCAAGCAATTTAGGTCCTAACACCTTTGCTCTTGCTCTGCAGACGAGGAACACACCAACTGGTACAAAATATACTTCACTTGTGGAAAAGGGGCAAGAAAGTGTCTGCAGCAGCTTCTCTGCTTGCTGCAAACACAGACAACCAACAGGACTTGTGTCTTGAGAAAACCAACACAGCAACAGCAAAGCATAGTGTTCTACAGAGCTCTTCCATGGAAAACAAGCAATATAGATCCTAAAACCTTTGCTCTTGCTCTGCAGACGAGGAACACACCAACTGGTACAAAATATACTTCACTTGTGGAAAAGGGGCAAGAAAGTGTCTGCAGCAGCTTTTCTGCTCGCTGGAAACTCAGACAACCAACAAGGCTTGTGTCTTGAGAAAACCAAATCAGTAACAGCAAAGCACAGTGTTCTACATATCTCTTCCAAGGAAATCAAGCAGTTTAGGTCCTAAAACCTTTGCTCCTGCTCTCCAGACGAGGAATACACCAACTGGTACAAAATATACGTCAGTACTGGAGAAAGCAGGTACGTGTCTTCAAGAGCTTCTCTGCTTGCTGAAAACACAGGGAAAAAACAGGGCTTGTGTCTTGAGAAAACAAACACAGCAACCGAAAACCATAGTGTTCCACATATCTCTTCCATGGAAATTAAGCAGTTTAGGTCCTAACACCTTTGCTCTTGCTCTGCAGACGAGGAATACACCAACTGGTACAAAATATACTTCACTTGTGGAAAAGGGGCAAGAAAGTGTCTGCAGCAGCTTTTCTGCTCGCTGGAAACTCAGACAACCAACAAGGCCTGTGTCTTGAGAAAACCAACACAGTAACAGCAAAGCATAGTGTTCTACAGAGCTCTTCCATGGAAATCAAGCAATTTAAGTCCTAAAACCTTTGCTCTTGCTTTGCAGACGAGGAACACACCAACTGGTACAAAATATACGTCAGTAGTGGAGAAAGCAGGTACGTGACTTCAAGAGCTTCTCTGCTTGCTGAAAACACAGGGAACAAACAGGGCTTGTGTCTTTAGAAAACCGACACAGCAACAGCAAAGCATAGTGTTCTTAATAGCTCTTCCAAGGAAATCAAGCAATTTATAAGTCCTAAAACCTTTGCTCTTGCTCTGCAGACAAGGAATACACCAACTGGTACAAAATATACTTCACTTGTGGAAAAGGGGCAAGAAAGTGTCTGCAGCAGCTTCTCTGCTTGCTGAAAACACAGGGAACAAACAGGGTTTGTGTCTTGAGAAAACCAACACAGCAACAGCAAAGCACAGTGTTCTACATATCTCTTCCAAGGAAATCAAGCAATTTAGGTCCTAAAACCTTTGCTCCTGCTCTCCAGACGAGGAATACACCAACTGGTACAAAATATACTTCACTAGTGGAAAAGGAGCAAGAAAGTGTCTGCAGCAGCTTCTCTGCTTGCTGAAAACACAGAGAACAAACAGGGTTTGTGTCTTTAGAAAACCAACACAGCAACAGCAAAGCATAGTGTTCTACAGAGCTCTTCCATGGAAAACAAGCAATTTAGATCCTAAAACCTTTGCTCTTGCTCTGCAGACGAGGAATACACCAACTGGTACAAAATATACTTCACTTGTGGAAAAGGGGCAAGAAAGTGTCTGCAGCAGCTTCTCTGCTTGCTGAAAACACAGGGAACAAACAGGACTTGTGTCTTTAGAAAACCAACACAGCAACAGCAAAGCATAGTGTTCTACATATCTCTTCCAAGGAAATCAAGCAATTTAGGTCCTAAAACCTTTGCTCCTGCTCTCCAGACGAGGAACACACCAACTGGTACAAAATATACGTCAGTAGTGGAAAAGGAGCAAGAAACTGTCTGCAGCAGCTTCTCTGCTTGCTGAAAACACAGAGAACAAACAGGGCTTGTGTCTTGAGAAAACAAACACAGCAACCGAAAACCATAGTGTTCTACATAGCTCTTCCATGGAAAACAAGCAATTTAGATCCTAAAACCTTTGCTCTTGCTCTGCAGACGAGGAATACACCAACTGGTACAAAATATACTTCACTTGTGGAAAAGGGGCAAGAAACTGTCTGCAGCAGCTTTTCTGCTCGCTGGAAACACATACAACTAACAAGGCTTGTGTCTTGAGAAAACCAACACAGTAACAGCAAAGCACAGTGTTCTACATATCTCTTCCAAGGAAATCAAGCAATTTAGGTCCTAAAACCTTTGCTCCTGCTCTCCAGACGAGGAATACACCAACTGGTACAAAATATACGTCAGTAGTGGAGAAAGCAGGTACGTGTCTTCAAGAGCTTCTCTGCTCGCTGCAAGTACAGAGAACAAACAGGGTTTGTTTCTTGAGAAAACCAACACAGCAACAGCAAAGCATAGTGTTCTACAGAGCTCTTCCATGGAAATCAAGCAATTTAGGTCCTAACACATTTGCTCTTGCTTTGCAGACGAGGAACACACCAACTGGTACAAAATATACTTCACTTGTGAAAAAGGGGCAAGAAAGTGTCTGCAGCAGCTTCTCTGCTTACTGCAAACACAGAGAACCAACAGGACTTGTGTCTTGAGAAAACCAACACAGCAACAGCAAAGCATAGTGTTCTACAGAGCTCTTCCATGGAAAACAAGCAATTTAGATCCTAAAACCTTTGCTCTTGCTCTGCAGAAGAGGAATACACCAACTGGTACAAAATATACTTCACTTGTGGAAAAGGGGCAAGAAAGTGTCTGCAGCAGCTTCTCTGCTTGCTGAAAACACAGGGAACAAACAGGGTTTGTGTCTTTAGAAAACCAACACAGCAACAGCAAAGCATAGTGTTCTACAGAGCTCTTCCATGGAAAACAAGCAATTTAGATACTAAAACCTTTGCTCTTGCTCTGCAGACGAGGAATACACCAACTGGTACAAAATATACTTCACTTGTGGAAAAGGGGCAAGAAAGTGTCTGCAGCAGCTTTTCTGCTCGCTGGAAACACATACAACTAACAAGGCTTGTGTCTTGAGAAAACCAACACAGTAACAGCAAAGCACAGTGTTCTACATATCTCTTCCAAGGAAATCAAGCAATTTAGGTCCTAAAACCTTTGCTCCTGCTCTCCAGACGAGGAATACACCAACTGGTACAAAATATACGTCAGTAGTGGAGAAAGCAGGTACGTGTCTTCAAGAGCTTCTCTGCTCGCTGCAAGTACAGAGAACAAACAGGGTTTGTTTCTTGAGAAAACCAACACAGCAACAGCAAAGCATAGTGTTCTACAGAGCTCTTCCATGGAAATCAAGCAATTTAGGTCCTAACACATTTGCTCTTGCTTTGCAGACGAGGAACACACCAACTGGTACAAAATATACTTCACTTGTGAAAAAGGGGCAAGAAAGTGTCTGCAGCAGCTTCTCTGCTTGCTGCAAACACAGAGAACCAACAGGACTTGTGTCTTGAGAAAACCAACACAGCAACAGCAAAGCATAGTGTTCTACAGAGCTCTTCCATGGAAAACAAGCAATTTAGATCCTAAAACCTTTGCTCTTGCTCTGCAGACGAGGAATACACCAACTGGTACAAAATATACTTCACTTGTGGAAAAGGGGCAAGAAAGTGTCTGCAGCAGCTTTTCTGCTCGCTGGAAACACATACAACCAACAAGACTTGTGTCTTGAGAAAACCAACACAGTAACAGCAAAGCATAGTGTTCTACAGAGCTCTTCCATGGAAATCAAGCAATTTAAGTCCTAAAACCTTTGCTCTTGCTTTGCAGACGAGGAACACACCAACTGGTACAAAATATACGTCAGTAGTGGAGAAAGCAGGTACGTGTCTTCAAGAGCTTCTCTGCTTGCTGAAAACACAGGGAACAAACAGGGCTTGTGTGTTTAGAAAACCAACACAGCAACAGCAAAGCATAGTGTTCTCAATAGCTCTTCCAATGAAATCAAGCAATTTAGGTCCTAAAACCGTTGCTCTTGCTCTGCAGACGAGGAATACACCAACTGGTACAAAATATACTTCACTTGTGGAAAAGGGGCAAGAAAGTGTCTGCAGCAGCTTCTCTGCTTGCTGCAAACACAGACAACCAACAGGACTTGTGTCTTGAGAAAACCAACACAGCAACAGCAAAGCATAGTGTTCTACATAGCTCTTCCATGGAAAACAAGCAATTTAGATCCTAAAACCTTTGCTCTTGCTCTGCAGACAAGGAATACACCAACTGGTACAAAATATACTTCACTTGTGGAAAAGGGGCAAGAAAGTGTCTGCAGCAGCTTCTCTCCTTGCTGAAAACACAGGGAACAAACAGGGTTTGTGTCTTTAGAAAACCAACACAGCAACAGCAAAGCATAGTGTTCTACATAGCTCTTCCATGGAAAACAAGCAATTTAGATCCTAAAACCTTTGCTCTTGCTCTGCAGACGAGGAATACACCAACTGGTACAAAATATACTTCACTTGTGGAAAAGGGGCAAGAAAGTGTCTGCAGCAGCTTCTCTGCTTGCTGAAAACACAGCGAACAAACAGGGTTTGTGTCTTGAGAAAACCAACACAGCAACAGCAAAGCACAGTGTTCTACATATCTCTTCCAAGGAAATCAAGCAATTTAGATCCTAAAACCTTTGCTCTTGCTCTGCAGACAAGGAATACACCAACTGGTACAAAATATACTTCACTAGTGGAAAAGGGGCAAGAAAGTGTCTGCAGCAGCTTCTCTGCTTGCTGAAAACACAGGGAACAAACAGGGTTTGTGTCTTTAGAAAACCAACACAGCAACAGCAAAGCATAGTGTTCTACATAGCTCTTCCATGGAAAACAAGCAATTTAGATCCTAAAACCTTTGCTCTTGCTCTGCAGACGAGGAATACACCAACTGGTACAAAATATACTTCACTTGTGGAAAAGGGGCAAGAAAGTGTCTGCAGCAGCTTCTCTGCTTGCTGAAAACACAGAGAACAAACAGGGTTTGTGTCTTTAGAAAACCAACACAGCAACAGCAAAGCATAGTGTTCTACATATCTCTTCCAAGGAAATCAAGCAATTTAGGTCCTAAAACCTTTGCTCCTGCTCTCCAGACGAGGAATACACCAACTGGTACAAAATATACGTCAGTAGTGGAAAAGGAGCAAGAAAGTGTCTGCAGCAGCTTCTCTGCTTGCTGAAAACACAGGGAACAAACAGGGCTTGTGTCTTGAGAAAACAAACACAGCAACCGAAAACCATAGTGTTCTACAGAACTCTTCCATGGAAAACAAGCAATTTAGATCCTAAAACCTTTGCTCTTGCTCTGCAGACGAGGAATACACCAACTGGTACAAAATATACTTCACTTGTGGAAAAGGGGCAAGAAAGTGTCTGCAGCAGCTTTTCTGCTCGCTGGAAACACATACAACTAACAAGGCTTGTGTCTTGAGAAAACCAACACAGTAACAGCAAAGCACAGTGTTCTACATATCTCTTCCAAGGAAATCAAGCAATTTAGGTCCTAAAACCTTTGCTCCTGCTCTCCAGACGAGGAATACACCAACTGGTACAAAATATACGTCAGTAGTGGAGAAAGCAGGTACGTGTCTTCAAGAGCTTCTCTGCTCGCTGCAAGTACACAGAACAAACAGGGTTTGTTTCTTGAGAAAACCAACACAGCAACAGCAAAGCATAGTGTTCTACAGAGCTCTTCCATGGAAATCAAGCAATTTAGGTCCTAACACATTTGCTCTTGCTTTGCAGACGAGGAACACACCAACTGGTACAAAATATACTTCACTTGTGGAAAAGGGGCAAGAAAGTGTCTGCAGCAGCTTCTCTCCTTGCTGAAAACACAGGGAACAAACAGGGTTTGTGTCTTTAGAAAACCAACACAGCAACAGCAAAGCATAGTGTTCTACAGAGCTCTTCCATGGAAAACAAGCAATTTAGATCCTAAAACCTTTGCTCTTGCTCTGCAGACGAGGAATACACCAACTGGTACAAAATATACTTCACTTGTGGAAAAGGGGCAAGAAAGTGTCTGCAGCAGCTTCTCTGCTTGCTGAAAACACAGGGAACAAACAGGGTTTGTGTCTTGAGAAAACCAACACAGCAACAGCAAAGCACAGTGTTCTACATATCTCTTCCAAGGAAATCAAGCAATTTAGATCCTAAAACCTTTGCTCTTGCTCTGCAGACAAGGAATACACCAACTGGTACAAAATATACTTCACTTGTGGAAAAGGGGCAAGAAAGTGTCTGCAGCAGCTTCTCTGCTTGCTGAAAACACAGGGAACAAACAGGGTTTGTGTCTTTAGAAAACCAACACAGCAACAGCAAAGCATAGTGTTCTACATAGCTCTTCCATGGAAAACAAGCAATTTAGATCCTAAAACCTTTGCTCTTGCTCTGCAGACGAGGAATACACCAACTGGTACAAAATATACTTCACTTGTGGAAAAGGGGCAAGAAAGTGTCTGCAGCAGCTTCTCTGCTTGCTGAAAACACAGGGAACAAACAGGGTTTGTGTCTTGAGAAAACCAACACAGCAACAGCAAAGCACAGTGTTCTACATATCTCTTCCAAGGAAATCAAGCAATTTAGGTCCTAAAACCTTTGCTCCTGCTCTCCAGACGAGGAATACACCAACTGGTACAAAATAGACTTCACTAGTGGAAAAGGGGCAAGAAAGTGTCTGCAGCAGCTTCTCTGCTTGCTGAAAACACAGAGAACAAACAGGGTTTGTGTCTTTAGAAAACCAACACAGCAACAGCAAAGCATAGTGTTCTACAGACCTCTTCCATGGAAAACAAGCAATTTAGATCCTAACACATTTGCTCTTGCTCTGCAGACGAGGAATACACCAACTGGTACAAAATATACTTCACTTGTGGAAAAGGGGCAAGAAAGTGTCTGCAGCAGCTTCTCTGCTTGCTGCAAACACAGACAACCAACAGGACTTGTGTCTTTAGAAAACCAACACAGCAACAGCAAAGCATAGTGTTCTACATATCTCTTCCAAGGAAATCAAGCAATTTAGGTCCTAAAACCTTTGCTCCTGCTCTCCAGACGAGGAACACACCAACTGGTACAAAATATACGTCAGTAGTGGAAAAGGAGCAAGAAAGTGTCTGCAGCAGCTTCTCTGCTTGCTGAAAACACAGAGAACAAACAGGGCTTGTGTCTTAAAAAAACAAACACAGCAACCGAAAACCATAGTGTTCTACATAGCTCTTCCATGGAAAACAAGCAATTTAGATCCTAAAACCTTTGCTCCTGCTCTCCAGACGAGGAATACACCAACTGGTACAAAATATACGTCAGTAGTGGAGAAAGCAGGTACGTGTCTTCAAGAGCTTCTCTGCTCGCTGCAAGTACACAGAACAAACAGGGTTTGTTTCTTGAGAAAACCAACACAGCAACAGCAAAGCATAGTGTTCTACAGAGCTCTTCCATGGAAATCAAGCAATTTAGGTCCTAACACATTTGCTCTTGCTTTGCAGACGAGGAACACACCAACTGGTACAAAATATACTTCACTTGTGGAAAAGGGGCAAGAAAGTGTCTGCAGCAGCTTCTCTCCTTGCTGAAAACACAGGGAACAAACAGGGTTTGTGTCTTTAGAAAACCAACACAGCAACAGCAAAGCATAGTGTTCTACAGAGCTCTTCCATGGAAAACAAGCAATTTAGATCCTAAAACCTTTGCTCTTGCTCTGCAGACGAGGAATACACCAACTGGTACAAAATATACTTCACTTGTGGAAAAGGGGCAAGAAAGTGTCTGCAGCAGCTTTTCTGCTCGCTGGAAACACATACAACTAACAAGGCTTGTGTCTTGAGAAAACCAACACAGTAACAGCAAAGCACAGTGTTCTACATATCTCTTCCAAGGAAATCAAGCAATTTAGGTCCTAAAACCTTTGCTCCTGCTCTCCAGACGAGGAATACACCAACTGGTACAAAATATACGTCAGTAGTGGAGAAAGCAGGTACGTGTCTTCAAGAGCTTCTCTGCTCGCTGCAAGTACAGAGAACAAACAGGGTTTGTTTCTTGAGAAAACCGACACAGCAACAGCAAAGCATAGTGTTCTACAGAGCTCTTCCATGGAAATCAAGCAATTTAGGTCCCTAACACCTTTGCTCTTGCTCTGCAGACGAGGGAATACACCAACTGGTACAAAATATACTTCACTTGTGGAAAAGGGGCAAGAAAGTGTCTGCAGCAGCTTCTCTGCTTGCTGCAAACACAGACAACCAACAGGACTTGTGTCTTGAGAAAACCAACACAGCAACAGCAAAGCATAGTGTTCTACAGAGCTCTTCCATGGAAAACAAGCAATTTAGATCCTAAAATCTTTGCTCTTGCTCTGCAGACGAGGAATACACCAACTGGTACAAAATATACTTCACTTGTGGAAAAGGGGCAAGAAAGTGTCTGCAGCAGCTTCTCTGCTTGCTGAAAACACAGGGAACAAACAGGGTTTGTGTCTTGAGAAAACCAACACAGCAACAGCAAAGCACAGTGTTCTACATATCTCTTCCAAGGAAATCAAGCAATTTAGGTCCTAAAACCTTTGCTCCTGCTCTCCAGACGAGGAATACACCAACTGGTACAAAATATACTTCACTAGTGGAAAAGGAGCAAGAAAGTGTCTGCAGCAGCTTCTCTGCTTGCTGAAAACACAGAGAACAAACAGGGCTTGTGTCTTGAGAAAACAAACACAGCAACCGAAAACCATAGTGTTCTACATAGCTCTTCCATGGAAAACAAGCAATTTAGATCCTAAAACCTTTGCTCTTGCTCTGCAGACGAGGAATACACCAACTGGTACAAAATATACTTCACTTGTGGAAAAGGGGCAAGAAAGTGTCTGCAGCAGCTTTTCTGCTCGCTGGAAACACATACAACTAACAAGGCTTGTGTCTTGAGAAAACCAACACAGTAACAGCAAAGCACAGTGTTCTACATATCTCTTCCAAGGAAATCAAGCAATTTAGGTCCTAAAACCTTTGCTCCTGCTCTCCAGACGAGGAATACACCAACTGGTACAAAATATACGTCAGTAGTGGAGAAAGCAGGTACGTGTCTTCAAGAGCTTCTCTGCTCGCTGCAAGTACAGAGAACAAACAGGGTTTGTTTCTTGAGAAAACCAACACAGCAACAGCAAAGCATAGTGTTCTACAGAGCTCTTCCATGGAAATCAAACAATTTAGATCCTAAAACCTTTGCTCTTGCTCTACAGAAGAGGAATACACCAACTGGTACAAAATATACTTCACTTGTGGAAAAGGGGCAAGAAAGTGTCTGCAGCAGCTTTTCTGCTCGCTGGAAACTCAGACAACCAACAAGACTTGTGTCTTGAGAAAACCAACACAGTAACAGCAAAGCATAGTGTTCTACAGAGCTCTTCCATGGAAATCAAGCAATTTAAGTCCTAAAACCTTTGCTCTTGCTTTGCAGACGAGGAACACACCAACTGGTACAAAATATACGTCAGTAGTGGAGAAAGCAGGTACGTGTCTTCAAGAGCTTCTCTGCTTGCTGAAAACACAGGGGACAAACAGGGCTTGTGTGTTTAGAAAACCAACACAGCAACAGCAAAGCATAGTGTTCTTAATAGCTCTTCCAATGAAATCAAGCAATTTAGGTCCTAAAACCTTTGATCCGTCTCTGCAGACGAGGAACACACCAACTGGTACAAAATATACTTCACTTGTGAAAAAGGGGCAAGAAAGTGTCTGCAGCAGCTTCTCTGCTTGCTGCAAACACAGACAACCAACAGGACTTGTGTCTTGAGAAAACCAACACAGCAACAGCAAAGCATAGTGTTCTACATAGCTCTTCCATGGAAAACAAGCAATTTAGATCCTAAAACCTTTGCTCTTGCTCTGCAGACGAGGAATACACAAACTGGTACAAAATATACTTCACTAGTGGAAAAGGAGCAAGAAAGTGTCTGCAGCAGCTTTTCTGCTTGCTGAAAACACAGAGAACAAACAGGGCTTGTGTCTTGAGGAAAACAAACACAGCAACCGAAAACCATAGTGTTCTACATAGCTCTTCCATGGAAAACAAGCAATTTAGATCCTAAAACCTTTGCTCTTGCTCTGCAGACGAGGAATACACCAACTGGTACAAAATATACTTCACTTGTGGAAAAGGGGCAAGAAAGTGTCTGCAGCAGCTTCTCTGCTTGCTGAAAACACAGGGAACAAACAGGGTTTGTGTCTTGAGAAAACCAACACAGCAACAGCAAAGCATAGTGTTCTACATAGCTCTTCCATGGAAAACAAGCAATTTAGATCCTAAAACCTTTGCTCTTGCTCTGCAGACGAGGAATACACAAACTGGTACAAAATATACTTCACTAGTGGAAAAGGGGCAAGAAAGTGTCTGCAGCAGCTTCTCTGCTTGCTGAAAACACAGAGAACAAACAGGGCTTGTGTCTTGAGAAAACAAACACAGCAACCGAAAACCATAGTGTTCTACATAGCTCTTCCATGGAAAACAAGCAATTTAGATCCTAAAACCTTTGCTCTTGCTCTGCAGACGAGGAATACACCAACTGGTACAAAATATACGTCAGTAGTGGAGAAAGCAGGTACGTGTCTTCAAGAGCTTCTCTGCTTGCTGAAAACACAGGGAACAAACAGCGCTTGTGTGTTTAGAAAACCAACACAGCAACAGCAAAGCATAGTGTTCTTAATAGCTCTTCCAATGAAATCAAGCAATTTAAGTCCTAAAACGTTTGATCCGTCTCTGCAGACGAGGAACACACCAACTGGTACAAAATATACTTCACTTGTGAAAAAGGGGCAAGAAAGTGTCTGCAGCAGCTTCTCTGCTTGCTGAAAACACAGGGAACAAACAGGGTTTGTGTCTTGAGAAAACCAACACAGTAACAGCAAAGCACAGTGTTCTACATATCTCTTCCAAGGAAATCAAGCAATTTAGGTCCTAAAACCTTTGCTCCTGCTCTCCAGACGAGGAATACACCAACTGGTACAAAATATACGTCAGTAGTGGAGAAAGCAGGTACGTGTCTTCAAGAGCTTCTCTGCTCGCTGCAAGTACAGAGAACAAACAGGTTTTGTGTCTTGAGAAAACCAACACAGCAACAGCAAAGCACAGTGTTCTACATATCTCTTCCAAGGAAATCAAGCAATTTAGGTCCTAAAACCTTTGCTCCTGCTCTCCAGACGAGGAATACACCAACTGGTACAAAATAGACTTCACTAGTGGAAAAGGAGCAAGAAAGTGTCTGCAGCAGCTTCTCTGCTTGCTGAAAACACAGAGAACAAACAGGGTTTGTGTCTTTAGAAAACCAACACAGCAACAGCAAAGCATAGTGTTCTACAGAGCTCTTCCATGGAAAACAAGCAATTTAGATCCTAAAACCTTTGCTCTTGCTCTGCAGACGAGGAATACACCAACTGGTACAAAATATACTTCACTTGTGGAAAAGGGGCAAGAAAGTGTCTGCAGCAGCTTTTCTGCTCGCTGGAAACTCAGACAACCAACAAGACTTGTGTCTTGAGAAAACCAACACAGTAACAGCAAAGCATAGTGTTCTACAGAGCTCTTCCATGGAAATCAAGCAATTTAAGTCCTAAAACCTTTGCTCTTGCTTTGCAGACGAGGAACACACCAACTGGTACAAAATATACGTCAGTAGTTGAGAAAGCAGGTACGTGTCTTCAAGAGCTTCTCTGCTTGCTGAAAACACAGGGAACAAACAGGGCTTGTGTGTTTAGAAAACCAACACAGCAACAGCAAAGCATAGTGTTCTTAATAGCTCTTCCAATGAAATCAAGCAATTTAGGTCCTAAAACCTTTGATCCGTCTCTGCAGACGAGGAACACACCAACTGGTACAAAATATACTTCACTTGTGAAAAAGGGGCAAGAAAGTGTCTGCAGCAGCTTCTCTGCTTGCTGCAAACACAGACAACCAACAGGACTTGTGTCTTGAGAAAACCAACACAGCAACAGCAAAGCATAGTGTTCTACAGAGCTCTTCCATGGAAAACAAGCAATTTAGATCCTAAAACCTTTGCTCTTGCTCTGCAGACAAGGAATACACAAACTGGTACAAAATATACTTCACTAGTGGAAAAGGAGCAAGAAAGTGTCTGCAGCAGCTTTTCTGCTTGCTGAAAACACAGAGAACAAACAGGGCTTGTGTCTTGAGAAAACAAACACAGCAACCGAAAACCATAGTGTTCTACATAGCTCTTCCATGGAAAACAAGCAATTTAGATCCTAAAACCTTTGCTCTTGCTCTGCAGACGAGGAATACACCAACTGGTACAAAATATACGTCAGTAGTGGAGAAAGGGGCAAGAAAGTGTCTGCAGCAGCTTCTCTGCTTGCTGAAAACACAGGGAACAAACAGGGTTTGTGTCTTGAGAAAACCAACACAGCAACAGCAAAGCATAGTGTTCTACATAGCTCTTCCATGGAAAACAAGCAATTTAGATCCTAAAACCTTTGCTCTTGCTCTGCAGACGAGGAATACACCAACTGGTACAAAATATACGTCAGTAGTGGAGAAAGCAGGTACGTGTCTTCAAGAGCTTCTCTGCTTGCTGAAAACACAGGGAACAAACAGCGCTTGTGTGTTTAGAAAACCAACACAGCAACAGCAAAGAATAGTGTTCTTAAAAGCTCTTCCAATGAAATCAAGCAATTTAAGTCCTAAAACCTTTGATCCGTCTCTGCAGACGAGGAACACACCAACTGGTACAAAATATACTTCACTTGTGAAAAAAGGGGCAAGAAAGTGTCTGCAGCAGCTTCTCTGCTTGCTGAAAACACAGGGAACAAACAGGGTTTGTGTCTTGAGAAAACCAACACAGTAACAGCAAAGCACAGTGTTCTACATATCTCTTCCAAGGAAATCAAGCAATTTAGGTCCTAAAACCTTTGCTCCTGCTCTCCAGACGAGGAATACACCAACTGGTACAAAATATACTTCACTAGTGGAAAAGGAGCAAGAAAGTGTCTGCAGCAGCTTCTCTGCTTGCTGAAAACACAGAGAACAAACAGGGCTTGTGTCTTTAGAAAACCAACACAGCAACAGCAAAGCATAGTGTTCTACATAGCTCTTCCATGGAAAACAAGCAATTTAGATCCTAAAAACCTTTGCTCTTGCTCTGCAGACGAGGAATACACCAACTGGTACAAAATATACTTCACTTGTGGAAAAGGGGCAAGAAAGTGTCTGCAGCAGCTTCTCTGCTTGCTGAAAACACAGGGAACAAACAGGGTTTGTGTCTTGAGAAAACCAACACAGCAACAGCAAAGCACAGTGTTCTACATATCTCTTCCAAGGAAATCAAGCAATTTAGGTCCTAAAACCTTTGCTCCTGCTCTCCAGACGAGGAATACACCAACTGGTACAAAATATACTTCACTAGTGGAAAAGGAGCAAGAAAGTGTCTGCAGCAGCTTCTCTGCTTGCTGAAAACACAGAGAACAAACAGGGCTTGTGTCTTGAGAAAACCAACACAGCAACAGCAAAGCATAGTGTTCTACATAGCTCTTCCATGGAAAACAAGCAATTTAGATCCTAAAACCTTTGCTCTTGCTCTGCAGACGAGGAATACACCAACTGGTACAAAATATACTTCACTTGTGGAAAAGGGGCAAGAAAGTGTCTGCAGCAGCTTTTCTGCTCGCTGGAAACACATACAACTAACAAGGCTTGTGTCTTGAGAAAACCAACACAGTAACAGCAAAGCACAGTGTTCTACATATCTCTTCCAAGGAAATCAAGCAATTTAGGTCCTAAAACCTTTGCTCCTGCTCTCCAGACGAGGAATACACCAACTGGTACAAAATATACGTCAGTAGTGGAGAAAGCAGGTACGTGTCTTCAAGAGCTTCTCTGCTCGCTGCAAGTACAGAGAACAAACAGGTTTTGTTTCTTGAGAAAACCGACACAGCAACAGCAAAGCATAGTGTTCTACAGAGCTCTTCCATGGAAATCAAGCAATTTAGGTCCTAACACCTTTGCTCTTGCTCTGCAGACGAGGAATACACCATCTGGTACAAAATATACTTCACTTGTGGAAAAGGGGCAAGAAAGTGTCTGCAGCAGCTTCTCTGCTTGCTGCAAACACAGACAACCAACAGGACTTGTGTCTTGAGAAAACCAACACAGCAACAGCAAAGCATAGTGTTCTACAGGGCTCTTCCATGGAAAACAAGCAATTTAGATCCTAAAACCTTTGCTCTTGCTCTGCAGACAAGGAATACACCAACTGGTACAAAATATACTTCACTTGTGGAAAAGGGGCAAGAAAGTGTCTGCAGCAGGTTCTCTGCTTGCTGAAAACACAGGGAACAAACAGGGTTTGTGTCTTTAGAAAACCAACACAGCAACAGCAAAGCATAGTGTTCTACAGAGCTCTTCCATGGAAAACAAGCAATTTAGATCCTAAAACCTTTGCTCTTGCTCTGCAGACGAGGAAATACACCAACTGGTACAAAATATACTTCACTTGTGGAAAAGGGGCAAGAAAGTGTCTGCAGCAGCTTTTCTGCTCGCTGGAAACTCAGACAACCAACAAGACTTGTGTCTTGAGAAAACCAACACAGTAACAGCAAAGCAGAGTGTTCTACAGAGCTCTTCCATGGAAATCAAGCAATTTAAGTCCTAAAACCTTTGCTCTTGCTTTGCAGACGAGGAACACACCAACTGGTACAAAATATACGTCAGTAGTGGAGAAAGCAGGTACGTGTCTTCAAGAGCTTCTCTGCTTGCTGAAAACACAGGGAACAAACAGCGCTTGTGTCTTTAGAAAACCAACACAGCAACAGCAAAGCATAGTGTTCTACAGAGCTCTTCCAATGAAATCAAGCAATTTAAGTCCTAAAACCTTTGATCCGTCTCTGCAGACGAGGAACACACCAACTGGTACAAAATATACTTCACTTGTGAAAAAGGGGCAAGAAAGTGTCTGCAGCAGCTTCTCTGCTTGCTGAAAACACAGGGAACAAACAGAGTTTGTGTCTTGAGAAAACCAACACAGCAACAGCAAAGCATAGTGTTCTACATAGCTCTTCCATGGAAAACAAGCAATTTAGATCCTAAAACCTTTGCTCTTGCTCTGCAGACGAGGAATACACAAACTGGTACAAAATATACTTCACTAGTGGAAAAGGAGCAAGAAAGTGTCTGCAGCAGCTTCTCTGCTTGCTGCAAACACAGACAACCAACAGGACTTGTGTCTTGAGAAAACCAACACAGCAACAGCAAAGCATAGTGTTCTACAGAGCTCTTCCATGGAAAACAAGCAATATAGATCCTAAAACCTTTGCTCTTGCTCTGCAGACGAGGAACACACCAACTGGTACAAAATATACTTCACTAGTGGAAAAGGGGCAAGAAAGTGTCTGCAGCAGCTTCTCTGCTTGCTGAAAACACAGAGAACAAACAGGGCTTGTGTCTTGAGAAAACAAACACAGCAACCGAAAACCATAGTGTTCTACATAGCTCTTCCATGGAAAACAAGCAATTTAGATCCTAAAACCTTTGCTCTTGCTCTGCAGACGAGGAATACACCAACTGGTACAAAATATACGTCAGTACTGGAGAAAGCAGGTACGTGTCTTCAAGAGCTTCTCTGCTTGCTGAAAACACAGGGAACAAACAGCGCTTGTGTGTTTAGAAAACCAACACAGCAACAGCAAAGCATAGTGTTCTTAATAGCTCTTCCAATGAAATCAAGCAATTTAAGTCCTAAAACGTTTGATCCGTCTCTGCAGACGAGGAACACACCAACTGGTACAAAATATACTTCACTTGTGAAAAAGGGGCAAGAAAGTGTCTGCAGCAGCTTCTCTGCTTGCTGAAAACACAGGGAACAAACAGGGTTTGTGTCTTGAGAAAACCAACACAGTAACAGCAAAGCACAGTGTTCTACATATCTCTTCCAAGGAAATCAAGCAATTTAGGTCCTAATACCTTTGCTCCTGCTCTCCAGACGAGGAATACACCAACTGGTACAAAATATACGTCAGTAGTGGAGAAAGCAGGTACGTGTCTTCAAGAGCTTCTCTGCTCGCTGCAAGTACAGAGAACAAACAGGTTTTGTGTCTTGAGAAAACCAACACAGCAACAGCAAAGCACAGTGGTTCTACATATCTCTTCCAAGGAAATCAAGCAATTTAGGTCCTAAAACCTTTGCTCCTGCTCTCCAGACGAGGAATACACCAACTGGTACAAAATAGACTTCACTAGTGGAAAAGGAGCAAGAAAGTGTCTGCAGCAGCTTCTCTGCTTGCTGAAAACACAGAGAACAAACAGGGTTTGTGTCTTTAGAAAACCAACACAGCAACAGCAAAGCATAGTGTTCTACAGAGCTCTTCCATGGAAAACAAGCAATTTAGATCCTAAAACCTTTGCTCTTGCTCTGCAGACGAGGAATACACCAACTGGTACAAAATATACTTCACTTGTGGAAAAGGGGCAAGAAAGTGTCTGCAGCAGCTTTTCTGCTCGCTGGAAACTCAGACAACCAACAAGACTTGTGTCTTGAGAAAACCAACACAGTAACAGCAAAGCATAGTGTTCTACAGAGCTCTTCCATGGAAATCAAGCAATTTAAGTCCTAAAACCTTTGCTCTTGCTTTGCAGACGAGGAACACACCAACTGGTACAAAATATACGTCAGTAGTGGAGAAAGCAGGTACGTGTCTTCAAGAGCTTCTCTGCTTGCTGAAAACACAGGGAACAAACAGGGCTTGTGTGTTTAGAAAACCAACACAGCAACAGCAAAGCATAGTGTTCTTAATAGCTCTTCCAATGAAATCAAGCAATTTAGGTCCTAAAACCTTTGATCCGTCTCTGCAGACGAGGAACACACCAACTGGTACAAAATATACTTCACTTGTGAAAAAGGGGCAAGAAAGTGTCTGCAGCAGCTTCTCTGCTTGCTGCAAACACAGACAACCAACAGGACTTGTGTCTTGAGAAAACCAACACAGCAACAGCAAAGCATAGTGTTCTACAGAGCTCTTCCATGGAAAACAAGCAATTTAGATCCTAAAACCTTTGCTCTTGCTCTGGGGGCAGAAGACAAGGAATACACAAACTGGTACAAAATATACTTCACTAGTGGAAAAGGAGCAAGAAAGTGTCTGCAGCAGCTTTTCTGCTTGCTGAAAACACAGAGAACAAACAGGGCTTGTGTCTTGAGAAAACAAACACAGCAACCGAAAACCATAGTGTTCTACATAGCTCTTCCATGGAAAACAAGCAATTTAGATCCTAAAACCTTTGCTCTTGCTCTGCAGACGAGGAATACACCAACTGGTACAAAAATATACGTCAGTAGTGGAGAAAGGGGCAAGAAAGTGTCTGCAGCAGCTTCTCTGCTTGCTGAAAACACAGGGAACAAACAGGGTTTGTGTCTTGAGAAAACCAACACAGCAACAGCAAAGCATAGTGTTCTACATAGCTCTTCCATGGAAAACAAGCAATTTAGATCCTAAAA
>NW_026960930.1:0-29352 GCF_021018805.1 Prinia subflava | reverse complement strand
TTTTCCATGGGAAACTAAACTCACCTGGCCATGTTCCTGGTGTCAGATTGTGGGAGACATTTGGCACTCCAAAAGCTGCCCGAGTTCCAAAATGTGGCATCTTGCATCTGGGAGAAATCTTGAATGCCACGGCATTTTTGCAGGCTGAAGCCGAGGTGGCTGGATGAGGGTGGTGGACACGAACGGTGGCCCTTTTCCATGGGAAACTAAACTCACCTGGCCATGTTCCTGGTGTCAGATTGTGGGAGACATTTGGCACTCCAAAAGCAGCCCGAGTTCCAAAATGTGGCATCTTGCATCTGGGAGAAATCTTGAATATCACGGCATTTTTGCAGGCAGAAGCCGAGGTGGCCGGATGAGGGTGGTGGACACGAACGGTGGCCCTTTTCCATGGGAAACTAAACTCACCTGGCCATGTTCCTGGTGTCAGATTGTGGGAGACATTTGGCACTCCAAAAGCAGCCCGAGTTCCAAAATGTGGCATCTTGCATCTGGGAGAAATCTTGAATGCCACCGCATTTTTGCAGGCAGAAGCCGAGGTGGCCTGATGACCGTGGTGGACACGAACGGTGGCCCTTTTCCATCGGAAACTAAACTCACCTGGCCATGTTCGTGGTGTCAGATTGTGGGAGACATTTGGCACTCCAAAAGCAGCCCGAGTTCCAAAATGTGGCATCTTGCATCTGGGAGAAATCTTGAATGCCACGGCATTTTTGCAGGCTGAAGCCGAGGTGGCCGGATGAGGGTGGTGGACACGAACGGTGGCCCTTTTCCATGGGAAACTAAACTCACCTGGCCATGTTGCTGGTGTCAGATTGTGGGAGACATTTGGCACTCCAAAAGCAGCCCGAGTTCCAAAATGTGGCATCTAGTATGTAGGAGAAATCTTGAATATCAAGGCATTTTTGCAGGCTGAAGCTGAGGTGGCCGGATGAAGGTGGTGGACACGAACGGTGGCCCTTTTCCATGGGAAACTAAACTCACCTGGCCATGTTCCTGGTGTCAGATTGTGGAGACATTTGGCACTCCAAAAGCAGCCCGAGTTCCAAAATGTGGCATCTTGCATCTGGGAGAAATCTTGAATGCCACGGCATTTTTGCAGGCCGAAGCCGAGGTGGCCGGATGAGGGTGGTGGACACGAACGGTGGCCCTTTTCCATGGGAAACTAAACTCACCTGGCCATGTTCCTGGTGTCAGATTGTGGGAGACATTTAGCACTCCAAAAGCAGCCCGAGTTCCAAAATGTGGCATCTTGCATCTGGGAGAAATCTTGAATATCACGGCATTTTTGCAGGCTGAAGCCGACGTGGCCGGATGAGGGTGGTGGACATGAACGGTGGCCCTTTTCCATGGGAAACTAAACTCACCTGGCTATGTTCCTGGCGTCAGATTGTGGGAGACATTTGGCACTCCAAAAGCAGCCTGAGTTCCAAAATGTGGCATCTTGCATCTGGGAGAAATCTTGAATATCACGGCATTTTTGCAGGCTGAAGCCGAGGTGGCCGGATGAGGGTGGTGGACACGAACGGTGGCCCTTTTCCATGGGAAACTAAACTCACCTGGCCATGTTCCTGGCGTCAGATTGTGGGAGACATTTGGCACTCCAAAAGCAGCCCGAGTTCCAAAATGTGGCATCTTGCGTCTGGGAGAAATCTTGAATATCACGGCATTTTTGCAGGCTGAAGCCGAGGTGGCCTTATGACCGTGGTGGACACGAACGGTGGCCCTTTTCCATGGGAAACTAAACTCACCTGGCCATGTTCGTGGTGTCAGATTGTGGGAGACATTTGGCACTCCAAAAGCAGCCCGAGTTCCAAAATGTGGCATCTTGCATCTGGGAGAAATCTTGAATGCCACGGCATTTTTGCAGGCTGAAGCCGAGGTGGCCGGATGAGGGTGGTGGACACGAACGGTGGCCCTTTTCCATGGGAAACTAAACTCACCTGGCCATGTTCCTGGTGTCAGATTGTGGGAGACATTTGGCACTCCAAAAGCAGCCCGAGTTCCAAAATGTGGCATCTTGCATCTGGGAGAAATCTTGAATGCCACGGCATTTTTGCAGGCTGAAGCCGAGGTGGCCGGATGAGGGTGGTGGACACGAACGGTGGCCCTTTTCCATGGGAAACTAAACTCACCTGGCCATGTTCCTGGTGTCAGATTGTGGGAGACATTTGGCACTCCAAAAGCAGCCGAGTTCCAAAATGTGGCATCTTGCATCTGGGAGAAATCTTGAATGCCACGGCATTTTTGCAGGCAGAAGCCGAGGTGGCCTGATGACCGTGGTGGACACGAACGGTGGCCCTTTTCCATGGGAAACTAAACTCACCTGGCCATGTTCCTGGTGTCAGATTGTGGGAGACATTTGGCACTCCAAAAGCAGCCCGAGTTCCAAAATGTGGCATCTTGCATCTGGGAGAAATCTTGAATGCCACGGCATTTTTGCAGGCTGAAGCCGAGGTGGCCGGATGAGGGTGGTGGACACGAACGGTGGCCCTTTTCCATGGGAAACTAAACTCACCTGGCCATGTTCCTGGTGTCAGATTGTGGGAGACATTTGGCACTCCAAAAGCAGCCCGAGTTCCAAAATGTGGCATCTTGCATCTGGGAGAAATCTTGAATGCCACGGCATTTTTGCAGGCAGAAGCCGAGGTGGCCTGATGACCGTGGTGGACACGAACGGTGGCCCTTTTCCATGGGAAACTAAACTCACCTGGCCATGTTCCTGGTGTCAGATTGTGGGAGACATTTGGCACTCCAAAAGCAGCCCGAGTTCCAAAATGTGGCATCTTGCATCTGGGAGAAATCTTGAATGCCACCGCATTTTTGCAGGCCGAAGCCGAGGTGGCCGGATGAGGGTGGTGGACACGAACGGTGGCCCTTTTCCATGGGAAACTAAACTCACCTGGCCATGTTGCTGGTGTCAGATTGTGGGAGACATTTAGCACTCCAAAAGCAGCCCGAGTTCCAAAATGTGGCATCTTGCATCTGGGAGAAATCTTGCATATCACGGCATTTTTGCAGGCTGAAGCCGACGTGGCTGGATGAGGGTGGTGGACACGAACGGTGGCCCTTTTCCATGGGAAACTAAACTCACCTGGCCATGTTCCTGGTGTCAGATTGTGGGAGACATTTGGCACTCCAAAAGCAGCCCGAGTTCCAAAATGTGGCATCTTGCATCTGGGAGAAATCTTGAATATCACGGCATTTTTGCAGGCCGAAGCCGAGGTGGCCGGATGAGGGTGGTGGACACGAACGGTGGCCCTTTTCCATGGGAAACTAAACTCACCTGGCCATGTTCCTGGTGTCAGATTGTGGGAGACATTTGGCACTCCAAAAGCAGCCCGAGTTCCAAAATGTGGCATCTTGCATCTGGGAGAAATCTTGAATGCCACGGCATTTTTGCAGGCTGAAGCCGAGGTGGCCGGATGAGGGTGGTGGACACGAACGGTGGCCCTTTTCCATGGGAAACTAAACTCACCTGGCCATGTTCCTGGTGTCAGATTGTGGGAGACATTTGGCACTCCAAAAGCAGCCCGAGTTCCAAAATGTGGCATCTTGCATCTGGGAGAAATCTTGAATATCAAGGCATTTTTGCAGGCTGAAGCTGAGGTGGCCGGATGAAGGTGGTGGACACGAACGGTGGCCCTTTTCCATGGGAAACTAAACTCACCTGGCCATGTTCCTGGTGTCAGATTGTGGGAGACATTTGGCACTCCAAAAGCAGCCCGAGTTCCAAAATGTGGCATCTTGCATCTGGGAGAAATCTTGAATGCCACCGCATTTTTGCAGGCCGAAGCCGAGGTGGCCGGATGAGGGTGGTGGACACGAACGGTGGCCCTTTTCCATGGGAAACTAAACTCACCTGGCCATGTTGCTGGTGTCAGATTGTGGGAGACATTTAGCACTCCAAAAGCAGCCCGAGTTCCAAAATGTGGCATCTTGCATCTGGGAGAAATCTTGAATATCACGGCATTTTTGCAGGCTGAAGCCGACGTGGCCGGATGAGGGTGGTGGACATGAACGGTGGCCCTTTTCCATGGGAAACTAAACTCACCTGGCCATGTTCCTGGTGTCAGATTGTGGGAGACATTTGGCACTCCAAAAGCAGCCCGAGTTCCAAAATGTGGCATCTTGCATCTGGGAGAAATCTTGAATATCACGGCATTTTTGCAGGCTGAAGCCGAGGTGGCCGGATGAGGGTGGTGGACACGAACGGTGGCCCTTTTCCATGGGAAACTAAACTCACCTGGCCATGTTCCTGGCGTCAGATTGTGGGAGACATTTGGCACTCCAAAAGCAGCCCGAGTTCCAAAATGTGGCATCTTGCGTCTGGGAGAAATCTTGAATATCACGGCATTTTTGCAGGCTGAAGCCGAGGTGGCCGGATGAGGGTGGTGGACATGAACGGTGGCCCTTTTCCATGGGAAACTAAACTCACCTGGCCATGTTCCTGGTGTCAGATTGTGGGAGACATTTGGCACTCCAAAAGCAGCCCGAGTTCCAAAATGTGGCATCTTGCATCTGGGAGAAATCTTGAATATCACGGCATTTTTGCAGGCTGAAGCCGAGGTGGCCGGATGAGGGTGGTGGACACGAACGGTGGCCCTTTTCCATGGGAAACTAAACTCACCTGGCCATGTTGCTGGTGTCAGATTGTGGGAGACATTTAGCACTCCAAAAGCAGCCCGAGTTCCAAAATGTGGCATCTTGCATCTGGGAGAAATCTTGAATATCACGGCATTTTTGCAGGCTGAAGCCGACGTGGCCGGATGAGGGTGGTGGACATGAACGGTGGCCCTTTTCCATGGGAAACTAAACTCACCTGGCCATGTTCCTGGTGTCAGATTGTGGGAGACATTTGGCACTCCAAAAGCAGCCCGAGTTCCAAAATGTGGCATCTTGCATCTGGGAGAAATCTTGAATATCACGGCATTTTTGCAGGCTGAAGCCGAGGTGGCCGGATGAGGGTGGTGGACACGAACGGTGGCCCTTTTCCATGGGAAACTAAACTCACCTGGCCATGTTCCTGGCGTCAGATTGTGGGAGACATTTGGCACTCCAAAAGCAGCCCGAGTTCCAAAATGTGGCATCTTGCGTCTGGGAGAAATCTTGAATATCACGGCATTTTTGCAGGCTGAAGCCGAGGTGGCCGGATGAGGGTGGTGGACACGAACGGTGGCCCTTTTCCATGGGAAACTAAACTCACCTGGCCATGTTCCTGGTGTCAGATTGTGGGAGACATTTGGCACTCCAAAAGCAGCCCGAGTTCCAAAATGTGGCATCTTGCATCTGGGAGAAATCTTGAATATCACGGCATTTTTGCAGGCTGAAGCCGAGGTGGCCGGATGAGGGTGGTGGACACGAACGGTGGCCCTTTTCCATGGGAAACTAAACTCACCTGGCCATGTTCCTGGTGTCAGATTGTGGGAGACATTTGGCACTCCAAAAGCTGCCCGAGTTCCAAAATGTGGCATCTTGCATCTGGGAGAAATCTTGAATGCCACGGCATTTTTGCAGGCTGAAGCCGAGGTGGCCGGATGAGGGTGGTGGACACGAACGGTGGCCCTTTTCCATGGGAAACTAAACTCACCTGGCCATGTTCCTGGTGTCAGATTGTGGGAGACATTTGGCACTCCAAAAGCAGCCCGAGTTCCAAAATGTGGCATCTTGCATCTGGGAGAAATCTTGAATATCACGGCATTTTTGCAGGCAGAAGCCGAGGTGGCCGGATGAGGGTGGTGGACACGAACGGTGGCCCTTTTCCATGGGAAACTAAACTCACCTGGCCATGTTCCTGGTGTCAGATTGTGGGAGACATTTGGCACTCCAAAAGCAGCCCGAGTTCCAAAATGTGGCATCTTGCATCTGGGAGAAATCTTGAATGCCACCACATTTTTGCAGGCAGAAGCCGAGGTGGCCTGATGACCGTGGTGGACACGAACGGTGGCCCTTTTCCATGGGAAACTAAACTCACCTGGCCATGTTCGTGGTGTCAGATTGTGGGAGACATTTGGCACTCCAAAAGCAGCCCGAGTTCCAAAATGTGGCATCTTGCATCTGGGAGAAATCTTGAATGCCACGGCATTTTTGCAGGCTGAAGCCGAGGTGGCCGGATGAGGGTGGTGGACACGAACGGTGGCCCTTTTCCATGGGAAACTAAACTCACCTGGCCATGTTCCTGGTGTCAGATTGTGGGAGACATTTGGCACTCCAAAAGCAGCCCGAGTTCCAAAATGTGGCATCTTGCATCTGGGAGAAATCTTGAATGCCACGGCATTTTTGCAGGCAGAAGCCGAGGTGGCCTGATGACCGTGGTGGACACGAACGGTGGCCCTTTTCCATGGGAAACTAAACTCACCTGGCCATGTTCCTGGTGTCAGATTGTGGGAGACATTTGGCACTCCAAAAGCAGCCCGAGTTCCAAAATGTGGCATCTTGCATCTGGGAGAAATCTTGAATGCCACGGCATTTTTGCAGGCTGAAGCCGAGGTGGCCGGATGAGGGTGGTGGACACGAACGGTGGCCCTTTTCCATGGGAAACTAAACTCACCTGGCCATGTTCCTGGTGTCAGATTGTGGGAGACATTTGGCACTCCAAAAGCAGCCCGAGTTCCAAAATGTGGCATCTTGCATCTGGGAGAAATCTTGAATGCCACGGCATTTTTGCAGGCAGAAGCCGAGGTGGCCTGATGACCGTGGTGGACACGAACGGTGGCCCTTTTCCATGGGAAACTAAACTCACCTGGCCATGTTCCTGGTGTCAGATTGTGGGAGACATTTGGCACTCCAAAAGCAGCCCGAGTTCCAAAATGTGGCATCTTGCATCTGGGAGAAATCTTGAATGCCACCGCATTTTTGCAGGCCGAAGCCGAGGTGGCCGGATGAGGGTGGTGGACACGAACGGTGGCCCTTTTCCATGGGAAACTAAACTCACCTGGCCATGTTGCTGGTGTCAGATTGTGGGAGACATTTAGCACTCCAAAAGCAGCCCGAGTTCCAAAATGTGGCATCTTGCATCTGGGAGAAATCTTGCATATCACGGCATTTTTGCAGGCTGAAGCCGACGTGGCTGGATGAGGGTGGTGGACACGAACGGTGGCCCTTTTCCATGGGAAACTAAACTCACCTGGCCATGTTCCTGGTGTCAGATTGTGGGAGACATTTGGCACTCCAAAAGCAGCCCGAGTTCCAAAATGTGGCATCTTGCATCTGGGAGAAATCTTGAATATCACGGCATTTTTGCAGGCCGAAGCCGAGGTGGCCGGATGAGGGTGGTGGACACGAACGGTGGCCCTTTTCCATGGGAAACTAAACTCACCTGGCCATGTTCCTGGTGTCAGATTGTGGGAGACATTTGGCACTCCAAAAGCAGCCCGAGTTCCAAAATGTGGCATCTTGCATCTGGGAGAAATCTTGAATGCCACGGCATTTTTGCAGGCTGAAGCCGAGGTGGCCGGATGAGGGTGGTGGACACGAACGGTGGCCCTTTTCCATGGGAAACTAAACTCACCTGGCCATGTTCCTGGTGTCAGATTGTGGGAGACATTTGGCACTCCAAAAGCAGCCCGAGTTCCAAAATGTGGCATCTTGCATCTGGGAGAAATCTTGAATATCAAGGCATTTTTGCAGGCTGAAGCTGAGGTGGCCGGATGAAGGTGGTGGACACGAACGGTGGCCCTTTTCCATGGGAAACTAAACTCACCTGGCCATGTTCCTGGTGTCAGATTGTGGGAGACATTTGGCACTCCAAAAGCAGCCCGAGTTCCAAAATGTGGCATCTTGCATCTGGGAGAAATCTTGAATGCCACCGCATTTTTGCAGGCCGAAGCCGAGGTGGCCGGATGAGGGTGGTGGACACGAACGGTGGCCCTTTTCCATGGGAAACTAAACTCACCTGGCCATGTTGCTGGTGTCAGATTGTGGGAGACATTTAGCACTCCAAAAGCAGCCCGAGTTCCAAAATGTGGCATCTTGCATCTGGGAGAAATCTTGAATATCACGGCATTTTTGCAGGCTGAAGCCGACGTGGCCGGATGAGGGTGGTGGACATGAACGGTGGCCCTTTTCCATGGGAAACTAAACTCACCTGGCCATGTTCCTGGCGTCAGATTGTGGGAGACATTTGGCACTCCAAAAGCAGCCTGAGGTCCAAAATGTGGCATCTTGCATCTGGGAGAAATCTTGAATATCACGGCATTTTTGCAGGCTGAAGCCGAGGTGGCCGGATGAGGGTGGTGGACACGAACGGTGGCCCTTTTCCATGGGAAACTAAACTCACCTGGCCATGTTCCTGGCGTCAGATTGTGGGAGACATTTGGCACTCCAAAAGCAGCCCGAGTTCCAAAATGTGGCATCTTGCGTCTGGGAGAAATCTTGAATATCACGGCATTTTTGCAGGCTGAAGCCGAGGTGGCCGGATGAGGGTGGTGGACACGAACGGTGGCCCTTTTCCATGGGAAACTAAACTCACCTGGCCATGTTCCTGGTGTCAGATTGTGGGAGACATTTGGCACTCCAAAAGCAGCCCGAGTTCCAAAATGTGGCATCTTGCATCTGGGAGAAATCTTGAATGCCACGGCATTTTTGCAGGCTGAAGCCGAGGTGGCCAGATGAGGGTGGTGGACACGAACGGTGGCCCTTTTCCATGGGAAACTAAACTCACCTGGCCATGTTCCTGGTGTCAGATTGTGGGAGACATTTGGCACTCCAAAAGCAGCCCGAGTTCCAAAATGTGGCATCTTGCATCTGGGAGAAATCTTGAATGCCACGGCATTTTTGCAGGCTGAAGCCGAGGTGGCCGGATGAGGGTGGTGGACACGAACGGTGGCCCTTTTCCATGGGAAACTAAACTCACCTGGCCATGTTCCTGGTGTCAGATTGTGGGAGACATTTGGCACTCCAAAAGCAGCCCGAGTTCCAAAATGTGGCATCTTGCATCTGGGAGAAATCTTGAATATCAAGGCATTTTTGCAGGCTGAAGCTGAGGTGGCCGGATGAAGGTGGTGGACACGAACGGTGGCCCTTTTCCATGGGAAACTAAACTCACCTGGCCATGTTCCTGGTGTCAGATTGTGGGAGACATTTGGCACTCCAAAAGCAGCCCGAGTTCCAAAATGTGGCATCTTGCATCTGGGAGAAATCTTGAATGCCGCGGCATTTTTGCAGGCAGAAGCCAATAGGGCCGGATGAGGGTGGTGGACACGAACGGTGGCCCTTTTCCATGGGAAACTAAACTCACCTGGCCATGTTCCTGGTGTCAGATTGTGGGAGACATTTGGCACTCCAAAAGCAGCCCGAGTTCCAAAATGTGGCATCTTGCATCTGGGAGAAATCTTGAATGCCACCGCATTTTTGCAGGCTGAAGCCGAGGTGGCCGGATGAGGGTGGTGGACACGAACGGTGGCCCTTTTCCATGGGAAACTAAACTCACCTGGCCATGTTCCTGGTGTCAGATTGTGGGAGACATTTGGCACTCCAAAAGCAGCCCGAGTTCCAAAATGTGGCATCTTGCATCTGGGAGAAATCTTGAATATCACGGCATTTTTGCAGGCTGAAGCCGAGGTGGCCGGATGAGGGTGGTGGACACGAACGGTGGCCCTTTTCCATGGGAAACTAAACTCACCTGGCCATGTTCCTGGCGTCAGATTGTGGGAGACATTTGGCACTCCAAAAGCAGCCCGAGTTCCAAAATGTGGCATCTTGCGTATGGGAGAAATCTTGAATGCCACGGCATTTTTGCAGGCTGAAGCCGAGGTGGCCGGATGAGGGTGGTGGACACGAACGGTGGCCCTTTTCCATGGGAAACTAAACTCACCTGGCCATGTTCCTGGTGTCAGATTGTGGGAGACATTTGGCACTCCAAAAGCAGCCCGAGTTCCAAAATGTGGCATCTTGCATCTGGGAGAAATCTTGAATATCAAGGCATTTTTGCAGGCTGAAGCTGAGGTGGCCGGATGAAGGTGGTGGACACGAACGGTGGCCCTTTTCCATGGGAAACTAAACTCACCTGGCCATGTTCCTGGTGTCAGATTGTGGGAGACATTTGGCACTCCAAAAGCAGCCCGAGTTCCAAAATGTGGCATCTTGCATCTGGGAGAAATCTTGAATGCCACGGCATTTTTGCAGGCCGAAGCCGAGGTGGCCGGATGAGGGTGGTGGACACGAACGGTGGCCCTTTTCCATGGGAAACTAAACTCACCTGGCCATGTTGCTGGTGTCAGATTGTGGGAGACATTTAGCACTCCAAAAGCAGCCCGAGTTCCAAAATGTGGCATCTTGCATCTGGGAGAAATCTTGAATATCACGGCATTTTTGCAGGCTGAAGCCGACGTGGCCGGATGAGGGTGGTGGACATGAACGGTGGCCCTTTTCCATGGGAAACTAAACTCACCTGGCCATGTTCCTGGCGTCAGATTGTGGGAGACATTTGGCACTCCAAAAGCAGCCTGAGGTCCAAAATGTGGCATCTTGCATCTGGGAGAAATCTTGAATATCACGGCATTTTTGCAGGCTGAAGCCGAGGTGGCCGGATGAGGGTGGTGGACACGAACGGTGGCCCTTTTCCATGGGAAACTAAACTCACCTGGCCATGTTCCTGGCGTCAGATTGTGGGAGACATTTGGCACTCCAAAAGCAGCCCGAGTTCCAAAATGTGGCATCTTGCGTCTGGGAGAAATCTTGAATATCACGGCATTTTTGCAGGCTGAAGCCGAGGTGGCCGGATGAGGGTGGTGGACACGAACGGTGGCCCTTTTCCATGGGAAACTAAACTCACCTGGCCATGTTCCTGGTGTCAGATTGTGGGAGACATTTGGCACTCCAAAAGCAGCCCGAGTTCCAAAATGTGGCATCTTGCATCTGGGAGAAATCTTGAATATCACGGCATTTTTGCAGGCTGAAGCCGAGGTGGCCGGATGAGGGTGGTGGACACGAACGGTGGCCCTTTTCCATGGGAAACTAAACTCACCTGGCCATGTTCCTGGTGTCAGATTGTGGGAGACATTTGGCACTCCAAAAGCAGCCCGAGTTCCAAAATGTGGCATCTTGCATCTGGGAGAAATCTTGAATGCCACGGCATTTTTGCAGGCTGAAGCCGAGGTGGCTGGATGAGGGTGGTGGACACGAACGGTGGCCCTTTTCCATGGGAAACTAAACTCACCTGGCCATGTTCCTGGTGTCAGATTGTGGGAGACATTTGGCACTCCAAAAGCAGCCCGAGTTCCAAAATGTGGCATCTTGCATCTGGGAGAAATCTTGAATATCACGGCATTTTTGCAGGCAGAAGCCGAGGTGGCCGGATGAGGGTGGTGGACACGAACGGTGGCCCTTTTCCATGGGAAACTAAACTCACCTGGCCATGTTCCTGGTGTCAGATTGTGGGAGACATTTGGCACTCCAAAAGCAGCCCGAGTTCCAAAATGTGGCATCTTGCATCTGGGAGAAATCTTGAATGCCACCGCATTTTTGCAGGCAGAAGCCGAGGTGGCCTGATGACCGTGGTGGACACGAACGGTGGCCCTTTTCCATCGGAAACTAAACTCACCTGGCCATGTTCGTGGTGTCAGATTGTGGGAGACATTTGGCACTCCAAAAGCAGCCCGAGTTCCAAAATGTGGCATCTTGCATCTGGGAGAAATCTTGAATGCCACGGCATTTTTGCAGGCTGAAGCCGAGGTGGCCGGATGAGGGTGGTGGACACGAAGGGTGGCCCTTTTCCATGGGAAACTAAACTCACCTGGCCATGTTGCTGGTGTCAGATTGTGGGAGACATTTGGCACTCCAAAAGCAGCCCGAGTTCCAAAATGTGGCATCTAGTATGTAGGAGAAATCTTGAATATCAAGGCATTTTTGCAGGCTGAAGCTGAGGTGGCCGGATGAAGGTGGTGGACACGAACGGTGGCCCTTTTCCATGGGAAACTAAACTCACCTGGCCATGTTCCTGGTGTCAGATTGTGGGAGACATTTGGCACTCCAAAAGCAGCCCGAGTTCCAAAATGTGGCATCTTGCATCTGGGAGAAATCTTGAATGCCACGGCATTTTTGCAGGCCGAAGCCGAGGTGGCCGGATGAGGGTGGTGGACACGAACGGTGGCCCTTTTCCATGGGAAACTAAACTCACCTGGCCATGTTGCTGGTGTCAGATTGTGGGAGACATTTAGCACTCCAAAAGCAGCCCGAGTTCCAAAATGTGGCATCTTGCATCTGGGAGAAATCTTGAATATCACGGCATTTTTGCAGGCTGAAGCCGACGTGGCCGGATGAGGGTGGTGGACATGAACGGTGGCCCTTTTCCATGAGAAACTAAACTCACCTGGCCATGTTCCTGGCGTCAGATTGTGGGAGACATTTGGCACTCCAAAAGCAGCCTGAGGTCCAAAATGTGGCATCTTGCATCTGGGAGAAATCTTGAATATCACGGCATTTTTGCAGGCTGAAGCCGAGGTGGCCGGATGAGGGTGGTGGACACGAACGGTGGCCCTTTTCCATGGGAAACTAAACTCACCTGGCCATGTTCCTGGCGTCAGATTGTGGGAGACATTTGGCACTCCAAAAGCAGCCCGAGTTCCAAAATGTGGCATCTTGCGTCTGGGAGAAATCTTGAATATCACGGCATTTTTGCAGGCTGAAGCCGAGGTGGCCTTATGACCGTGGTGGACACGAACGGTGGCCCTTTTCCATGGGAAACTAAACTCACCTGGCCATGTTCGTGGTGTCAGATTGTGGGAGACATTTGGCACTCCAAAAGCAGCCCGAGTTCCAAAATGTGGCATCTTGCATCTGGGAGAAATCTTGAATGCCACGGCATTTTTGCAGGCTGAAGCCGAGGTGGCCGGATGAGGGTGGTGGACACGAACGGTGGCCCTTTTCCATGGGAAACTAAACTCACCTGGCCATGTTCCTGGTGTCAGATTGTGGGAGACATTTGGCACTCCAAAAGCAGCCCGAGTTCCAAAATGTGGCATCTTGCATCTGGGAGAAATCTTGAATGCCACGGCATTTTTGCAGGCTGAAGCCGAGGTGGCCGGATGAGGGTGGTGGACACGAACGGTGGCCCTTTTCCATGGGAAACTAAACTCACCTGGCCATGTTCCTGGTGTCAGATTGTGGGAGACATTTGGCACTCCAAAAGCAGCCCGAGTTCCAAAATGTGGCATCTTGCATCTGGGAGAAATCTTGAATGCCACGGCATTTTTGCAGGCAGAAGCCGAGGTGGCCTGATGACCGTGGTGGACACGAACGGTGGCCCTTTTCCATGGGAAACTAAACTCACCTGGCCATGTTCCTGGTGTCAGATTGTGGGAGACATTTGGCACTCCAAAAGCAGCCCGAGTTCCAAAATGTGGCATCTTGCATCTGGGAGAAATCTTGAATGCCACGGCATTTTTGCAGGCTGAAGCCGAGGTGGCCGGATGAGGGTGGTGGACACGAACGGTGGCCCTTTTCCATGGGAAACTAAACTCACCTGGCCATGTTCCTGGTGTCAGATTGTGGGAGACATTTGGCACTCCAAAAGCAGCCCGAGTTCCAAAATGTGGCATCTTGCATCTGGGAGAAATCTTGAATGCCACGGCATTTTTGCAGGCAGAAGCCGAGGTGGCCTGATGACCGTGGTGGACACGAACGGTGGCCCTTTTCCATGGGAAACTAAACTCACCTGGCCATGTTCCTGGTGTCAGATTGTGGGAGACATTTGGCACTCCAAAAGCAGCCCGAGTTCCAAAATGTGGCATCTTGCATCTGGGAGAAATCTTGAATGCCACCGCATTTTTGCAGGCCGAAGCCGAGGTGGCCGGATGAGGGTGGTGGACACGAACGGTGGCCCTTTTCCATGGGAAACTAAACTCACCTGGCCATGTTGCTGGTGTCAGATTGTGGGAGACATTTAGCACTCCAAAAGCAGCCCGAGTTCCAAAATGTGGCATCTTGCATCTGGGAGAAATCTTGCATATCACGGCATTTTTGCAGGCTGAAGCCGACGTGGCTGGATGAGGGTGGTGGACACGAACGGTGGCCCTTTTCCATGGGAAACTAAACTCACCTGGCCATGTTCCTGGTGTCAGATTGTGGGAGACATTTGGCACTCCAAAAGCAGCCCGAGTTCCAAAATGTGGCATCTTGCATCTGGGAGAAATCTTGAATATCACGGCATTTTTGCAGGCCGAAGCCGAGGTGGCCGGATGAGGGTGGTGGACACGAACGGTGGCCCTTTTCCATGGGAAACTAAACTCACCTGGCCATGTTCCTGGTGTCAGATTGTGGGAGACATTTGGCACTCCAAAAGCAGCCCGAGTTCCAAAATGTGGCATCTTGCATCTGGGAGAAATCTTGAATGCCACGGCATTTTTGCAGGCTGAAGCCGAGGTGGCCGGATGAGGGTGGTGGACACGAACGGTGGCCCTTTTCCATGGGAAACTAAACTCACCTGGCCATGTTCCTGGTGTCAGATTGTGGGAGACATTTGGCACTCCAAAAGCAGCCCGAGTTCCAAAATGTGGCATCTTGCATCTGGGAGAAATCTTGAATATCAAGGCATTTTTGCAGGCTGAAGCTGAGGTGGCCGGATGAAGGTGGTGGACACGAACGGTGGCCCTTTTCCATGGGAAACTAAACTCACCTGGCCATGTTCCTGGTGTCAGATTGTGGGAGACATTTGGCACTCCAAAAGCAGCCCGAGTTCCAAAATGTGGCATCTTGCATCTGGGAGAAATCTTGAATGCCACCGCATTTTTGCAGGCCGAAGCCGAGGTGGCCGGATGAGGGTGGTGGACACGAACGGTGGCCCTTTTCCATGGGAAACTAAACTCACCTGGCCATGTTGCTGGTGTCAGATTGTGGGAGACATTTAGCACTCCAAAAGCAGCCCGAGTTCCAAAATGTGGCATCTTGCATCTGGGAGAAATCTTGAATATCACGGCATTTTTGCAGGCTGAAGCCGACGTGGCCGGATGAGGGTGGTGGACATGAACGGTGGCCCTTTTCCATGGGAAACTAAACTCACCTGGCCATGTTCCTGGTGTCAGATTGTGGGAGACATTTGGCACTCCAAAAGCAGCCCGAGTTCCAAAATGTGGCATCTTGCATCTGGGAGAAATCTTGAATATCACGGCATTTTTGCAGGCTGAAGCCGAGGTGGCCGGATGAGGGTGGTGGACACGAACGGTGGCCCTTTTCCATGGGAAACTAAACTCACCTGGCCATGTTCCTGGCGTCAGATTGTGGGAGACATTTGGCACTCCAAAAGCAGCCCGAGTTCCAAAATGTGGCATCTTGCGTCTGGGAGAAATCTTGAATATCACGGCATTTTTGCAGGCTGTAGCCGAGGTGGCCGGATGAGGGTGGTGGACACGAACGGTGGCCCTTTTCCATGGGAAACTAAACTCACCTGGCCATGTTCCTGGTGTCAGATTGTGGGAGACATTTGGCACTCCAAAAGCAGCCCGAGTTCCAAAATGTGGCATCTTGCATCTGGGAGAAATCTTGAATATCACGGCATTTTTGCAGGCTGAAGCCGAGGTGGCCGGATGAGGGTGGTGGACACGAACGGTGGCCCTTTTCCATGGGAAACTAAACTCACCTGGCCATGTTCCTGGTGTCAGATTGTGGGAGACATTTGGCACTCCAAAAGCTGCCCGAGTTCCAAAATGTGGCATCTTGCATCTGGGAGAAATCTTGAATGCCACGGCATTTTTGCAGGCTGAAGCCGAGGTGGCCGGATGAGGGTGGTGGACACGAACGGTGGCCCTTTTCCATGGGAAACTAAACTCACCTGGCCATGTTCCTGGTGTCAGATTGTGGGAGACATTTGGCACTCCAAAAGCAGCCCGAGTTCCAAAATGTGGCATCTTGCATCTGGGAGAAATCTTGAATATCACGGCATTTTTGCAGGCAGAAGCCGAGGTGGCCGGATGAGGGTGGTGGACACGAACGGTGGCCCTTTTCCATGGGAAACTAAACTCACCTGGCCATGTTCCTGGTGTCAGATTGTGGGAGACATTTGGCACTCCAAAAGCAGCCCGAGTTCCAAAATGTGGCATCTTGCATCTGGGAGAAATCTTGAATGCCACCGCATTTTTGCAGGCAGAAGCCGAGGTGGCCTGATGACCGTGGTGGACACGAACGGTGGCCCTTTTCCATCGGAAACTAAACTCACCTGGCCATGTTCGTGGTGTCAGATTGTGGGAGACATTTGGCACTCCAAAAGCAGCCCGAGTTCCAAAATGTGGCATCTTGCATCTGGGAGAAATCTTGAATGCCACGGCATTTTTGCAGGCTGAAGCCGAGGTGGCCGGATGAGGGTGGTGGACACGAACGGTGGCCCTTTTCCATGGGAAACTAAACTCACCTGGCCATGTTCCTGGTGTCAGATTGTGGGAGACATTTGGCACTCCAAAAGCAGCCCGAGTTCCAAAATGTGGCATCTTGCATCTGGGAGAAATCTTGAATGCCACGGCATTTTTGCAGGCAGAAGCCGAGGTGGCCTGATGACCGTGGTGGACACGAACGGTGGCCCTTTTCCATGGGAAACTAAACTCACCTGGCCATGTTCCTGGTGTCAGATTGTGGGAGACATTTGGCACTCCAAAAGCAGCCCGAGTTCCAAAATGTGGCATCTTGCATCTGGGAGAAATCTTGAATGCCACGGCATTTTTGCAGGCTGAAGCCGAGGTGGCCGGATGAGGGTGGTGGACACGAACGGTGGCCCTTTTCCATGGGAAACTAAACTCACCTGGCCATGTTCCTGGTGTCAGATTGTGGGAGACATTTGGCACTCCAAAAGCAGCCCGAGTTCCAAAATGTGGCATCTTGCATCTGGGAGAAATCTTGAATGCCACGGCATTTTTGCAGGCAGAAGCCGAGGTGGCCTGATGACCGTGGTGGACACGAACGGTGGCCCTTTTCCATGGGAAACTAAACTCACCTGGCCATGTTCCTGGTGTCAGATTGTGGGAGACATTTGGCACTCCAAAAGCAGCCCGAGTTCCAAAATGTGGCATCTTGCATCTGGGAGAAATCTTGAATGCCACCGCATTTTTGCAGGCCGAAGCCGAGGTGGCCGGATGAGGGTGGTGGACACGAACGGTGGCCCTTTTCCATGGGAAACTAAACTCACCTGGCCATGTTGCTGGTGTCAGATTGTGGGAGACATTTAGCACTCCAAAAGCAGCCCGAGTTCCAAAATGTGGCATCTTGCATCTGGGAGAAATCTTGCATATCACGGCATTTTTGCAGGCTGAAGCCGACGTGGCTGGATGAGGGTGGTGGACACGAACGGTGGCCCTTTTCCATGGAAACTAAACTCACCTGGCCATGTTCCTGGTGTCAGATTGTGGGAGACATTTGGCACTCCAAAAGCAGCCCGAGTTCCAAAATGTGGCATCTTGCATCTGGGAGAAATCTTGAATATCACGGCATTTTTGCAGGCCGAAGCCGAGGTGGCCGGATGAGGGTGGTGGACACGAACGGTGGCCCTTTTCCATGGGAAACTAAACTCACCTGGCCATGTTCCTGGTGTCAGATTGTGGGAGACATTTGGCACTCCAAAAGCAGCCCGAGTTCCAAAATGTGGCATCTTGCATCTGGGAGAAATCTTGAATGCCACGGCATTTTTGCAGGCTGAAGCCGAGGTGGCCGGATGAGGGTGGTGGACACGAACGGTGGCCCTTTTCCATGGGAAACTAAACTCACCTGGCCATGTTCCTGGTGTCAGATTGTGGGAGACATTTGGCACTCCAAAAGCAGCCCGAGTTCCAAAATGTGGCATCTTGCATCTGGGAGAAATCTTGAATATCAAGGCATTTTTGCAGGCTGAAGCTGAGGTGGCCGGATGAAGGTGGTGGACACGAACGGTGGCCCTTTTCCATGGGAAACTAAACTCACCTGGCCATGTTCCTGGTGTCAGATTGTGGGAGACATTTGGCACTCCAAAAGCAGCCCGAGTTCCAAAATGTGGCATCTTGCATCTGGGAGAAATCTTGAATGCCACCGCATTTTTGCAGGCCGAAGCCGAGGTGGCCGGATGAGGGTGGTGGACACGAACGGTGGCCCTTTTCCATGGGAAACTAAACTCACCTGGCCATGTTGCTGGTGTCAGATTGTGGGAGACATTTAGCACTCCAAAAGCAGCCCGAGTTCCAAAATGTGGCATCTTGCATCTGGGAGAAATCTTGAATATCACGGCATTTTTGCAGGCTGAAGCCGACGTGGCCGGATGAGGGTGGTGGACATGAACGGTGGCCGTTTTCCATGGGAAACTAAACTCACCTGGCCATGTTCCTGGCGTCAGATTGTGGGAGACATTTGGCACTCCAAAAGCAGCCTGAGGTCCAAAATGTGGCATCTTGCATCTGGGAGAAATCTTGAATATCACGGCATTTTTGCAGGCTGAAGCCGAGGTGGCCGGATGAGGGTGGTGGACACGAACGGTGGCCCTTTTCCATGGGAAACTAAACTCACCTGGCCATGTTCCTGGCGTCAGATTGTGGGAGACATTTGGCACTCCAAAAGCAGCCCGAGTTCCAAAATGTGGCATCTTGCGTCTGGGAGAAATCTTGAATATCACGGCATTTTTGCAGGCTGAAGCCGAGGTGGCCGGATGAGGGTGGTGGACACGAACGGTGGCCCTTTTCCATGGGAAACTAAACTCACCTGGCCATGTTCCTGGTGTCAGATTGTGGGAGACATTTGGCACTCCAAAAGCAGCCCGAGTTCCAAAATGTGGCATCTTGCATCTGGGAGAAATCTTGAATATCACGGCATTTTTGCAGGCTGAAGCCGAGGTGGCCGGATGAGGGTGGTGGACACGAACGGTGGCCCTTTTCCATGGGAAACTAAACTCACCTGGCCATGTTCCTGGTGTCAGATTGTGGGAGACATTTGGCACTCCAAAAGCTGCCCGAGTTCCAAAATGTGGCATCTTGCATCTGGGAGAAATCTTGAATGCCACGGCATTTTTGCAGGCTGAAGCCGAGGTGGCCGGATGAGGGTGGTGGACACGAACGGTGGCCCTTTTCCATGGGAAACTAAACTCACCTGGCCATGTTCCTGGTGTCAGATTGTGGGAGACATTTGGCACTCCAAAAGCAGCCCGAGTTCCAAAATGTGGCATCTTGCATCTGGGAGAAATCTTGAATATCACGGCATTTTTGCAGGCAGAAGCCGAGGTGGCCGGATGAGGGTGGTGGACACGAACGGTGGCCCTTTTCCATGGGAAACTAAACTCACCTGGCCATGTTCCTGGTGTCAGATTGTGGGAGACATTTGGCACTCCAAAAGCAGCCCGAGTTCCAAAATGTGGCATCTTGCATCTGGGAGAAATCTTGAATGCCACCGCATTTTTGCAGGCAGAAGCCGAGGTGGCCTGATGACCGTGGTGGACACGAACGGTGGCCCTTTTCCATCGGAAACTAAACTCACCTGGCCATGTTCGTGGTGTCAGATTGTGGGAGACATTTGGCACTCCAAAAGCAGCTCGAGTTCCAAAATGTGGCATCTTGCATCTGGGAGAAATCTTGAATGCCACGGCATTTTTGCAGGCTGAAGCCGAGGTGGCCGGATGAGGGTGGTGGACACGAACGGTGGCCCTTTTCCATGGGAAACTAAACTCACCTGGCCATGTTCCTGGTGTCAGATTGTGGGAGACATTTGGCACTCCAAAAGCAGCCCGAGTTCCAAAATGTGGCATCTTGCATCTGGGAGAAATCTTGAATATCAAGGCATTTTTGCAGGCTGAAGCTGAGGTGGCCGGATGAAGGTGGTGGACACGAACGGTGGCCCTTTTCCATGGGAAACTAAACTCACCTGGCCATGTTCCTGGTGTCAGATTGTGGGAGACATTTGGCACTCCAAAAGCAGCCCGAGTTCCAAAATGTGGCATCTTGCATCTGGGAGAAATCTTGAATGCCACCCGCATTTTTGCAGGCCGAAGCCGAGGTGGCCGGATGAGGGTGGTGGACACGAACGGTGGCCCTTTTCCATGGGAAACTAAACTCACCTGGCCATGTTCCTGGTGTCAGATTGTGGGAGACATTTAGCACTCCAAAAGCAGCCCGAGTTCCAAAATGTGGCATCTTGCATCTGGGAGAAATCTTGAATATCACGGCATTTTTGCAGGCTGAAGCCGAGGTGGCCGGATGAGGGTGGTGGACATGAACGGTGGCCCTTTTCCATGGGAAACTAAACTCACCTGGCCATGTTCCTGGCGTCAGATTGTGGGAGACATTTGGCACTCCAAAAGCAGCCCGAGTTCCAAAATGTGGCATCTTGCGTCTGGGAGAAATCTTGAATATCACGGCATTTTTGCAGGCTGAAGCCGAGGTGGCCTTATGACCGTGGTGGACACGAACGGTGGCCCTTTTCCATGGGAAACTAAACTCACCTGGCCATGTTCGTGGTGTCAGATTGTGGGAGACATTTGGCACTCCAAAAGCAGCCCGAGTTCCAAAATGTGGCATCTTGCATCTGGGAGAAATCTTGAATGCCACGGCATTTTTGCAGGCTGAAGCCGAGGTGGCCGGATGAGGGTGGTGGACACGAACGGTGGCCCTTTTCCATGGGAAACTAAACTCACCTGGCCATGTTCCTGGTGTCAGATTGTGGGAGACATTTGGCACTCCAAAAGCAGCCCGAGTTCCAAAATGTGGCATCTTGCATCTGGGAGAAATCTTGAATGCCACGGCATTTTTGCAGGCTGAAGCCGAGGTGGCCGGATGAGGGTGGTGGACACGAACGGTGGCCCTTTTCCATGGGAAACTAAACTCACCTGGCCATGTTCCTGGTGTCAGATTGTGGGAGACATTTGGCACTCCAAAAGCAGCCCGAGTTCCAAAATGTGGCATCTTGCATCTGGGAGAAATCTTGAATGCCACGGCATTTTTGCAGGCAGAAGCCGAGGTGGCCTGATGACCGTGGTGGACACGAACGGTGGCCCTTTTCCATGGGAAACTAAACTCACCTGGCCATGTTCCTGGTGTCAGATTGTGGGAGACATTTGGCACTCCAAAAGCAGCCCGAGTTCCAAAATGTGGCATCTTGCATCTGGGAGAAATCTTGAATGCCACGGCATTTTTGCAGGCTGAAGCCGAGGTGGCCGGATGAGGGTGGTGGACACGAACGGTGGCCCTTTTCCATGGGAAACTAAACTCACCTGGCCATGTTCCTGGTGTCAGATTGTGGGAGACATTTGGCACTCCAAAAGCAGCCCGAGTTCCAAAATGTGGCATCTTGCATCTGGGAGAAATCTTGAATGCCACGGCATTTTTGCAGGCAGAAGCCGAGGTGGCCTGATGACCGTGGTGGACACGAACGGTGGCCCTTTTCCATGGGAAACTAAACTCACCTGGCCATGTTCCTGGTGTCAGATTGTGGGAGACATTTGGCACTCCAAAAGCAGCCCGAGTTCCAAAATGTGGCATCTTGCATCTGGGAGAAATCTTGAATGCCACGGCATTTTTGCAGGCCGAAGCCGAGGTGGCCGGATGAGGGTGGTGGACACGAACGGTGGCCCTTTTCCATGGGAAACTAAACTCACCTGGCCATGTTGCTGGTGTCAGATTGTGGGAGACATTTAGCACTCCAAAAGCAGCCCGAGTTCCAAAATGTGGCATCTTGCATCTGGGAGAAATCTTGCATATCACGGCATTTTTGCAGGCTGAAGCCGACGTGGCCGGATGAGGGTGGTGGACACGAACGGTGGCCCTTTTCCATGGGAAACTAAACTCACCTGGCCATGTTCCTGGTGTCAGATTGTGGGAGACATTTGGCACTCCAAAAGCAGCCCGAGTTCCAAAATGTGGCATCTTGCGTCTGGGAGAAATCTTGAATATCACGGCATTTTTGCAGGCTGAAGCCGAGGTGGCCGGATGAGGGTGGTGGACACGAACGGTGGCCCTTTTCCATGGGAAACTAAACTCACCTGGCCATGTTCCTGGTGTCAGATTGTGGGAGACATTTGGCACTCCAAAAGCAGCCCGAGTTCCAAAATGTGGCATCTTGCATCTGGGAGAAATCTTGAATATCACGGCATTTTTGCAGGCTGAAGCCGAGGTGGCCGGATGAGGGTGGTGGACACGAACGGTGGCCCTTTTCCATGGGAAACTAAACTCACCTGGCCATGTTCCTGGTGTCAGATTGTGGGAGACATTTGGCACTCCAAAAGCTGCCCGAGTTCCAAAATGTGGCATCTTGCATCTGGGAGAAATCTTGAATGCCACGGCATTTTTGCAGGCTGAAGCCGAGGTGGCCGGATGAGGGTGGTGGACACGAACGGTGGCCCTTTTCCATGGGAAACTAAACTCACCTGGCCATGTTCCTGGTGTCAGATTGTGGGAGACATTTGGCACTCCAAAAGCAGCCCGAGTTCCAAAATGTGGCATCTTGCATCTGGGAGAAATCTTGAATATCACGGCATTTTTGCAGGCAGAAGCCGAGGTGGCCGGATGAGGGTGGTGGACACGAACGGTGGCCCTTTTCCATGGGAAACTAAACTCACCTGGCCATGTTCCTGGTGTCAGATTGTGGGAGACATTTGGCACTCCAAAAGCAGCCCGAGTTCCAAAATGTGGCATCTTGCATCTGGGAGAAATCTTGAATGCCACGGCATTTTTGCAGGCAGAAGCCGAGGTGGCCTGATGACCGTGGTGGACACGAACGGTGGCCCTTTTCCATCGGAAACTAAACTCACCTGGCCATGTTCGTGGTGTCAGATTGTGGGAGACATTTGGCACTCCAAAAGCAGCCCGAGTTCCAAAATGTGGCATCTTGCATCTGGGAGAAATCTTGAATGCCACGGCATTTTTGCAGGCTGAAGCCGAGGTGGCCGGATGAGGGTGGTGGACACGAACGGTGGCCCTTTTCCATGGGAAACTAAACTCACCTGGCCATGTTCCTGGTGTCAGATTGTGGGAGACATTTGGCACTCCAAAAGCAGCCCGAGTTCCAAAATGTGGCATCTTGCATCTGGGAGAAATCTTGAATATCAAGGCATTTTTGGAGGCTGAAGCTGAGGTGGCCGGATGAAGGTGGTGGACACGAACGGTGGCCCTTTTCCATGGGAAACTAAACTCACCTGGCCATGTTCCTGGTGTCAGATTGTGGGAGACATTTGGCACTCCAAAAGCAGCCCGAGTTCCAAAATGTGGCATCTTGCATCTGGGAGAAATCTTGAATGCCACCCGCATTTTTGCAGGCCGAAGCCGAGGTGGCCGGATGAGGGTGGTGGACACGAACGGTGGCCCTTTTCCATGGGAAACTAAACTCACCTGGCCATGTTCCTGGTGTCAGATTGTGGGAGACATTTAGCACTCCAAAAGCAGCCCGAGTTCCAAAATGTGGCATCTTGCATCTGGGAGAAATCTTGAATATCACGGCATTTTTGCAGGCTGAAGCCGAGGTGGCCGGATGAGGGTGGTGGACATGAACGGTGGCCCTTTTCCATGGGAAACTAAACTCACCTGGCCATGTTCCTGGCGTCAGATTGTGGGAGACATTTGGCACTCCAAAAGCAGCCCGAGTTCCAAAATGTGGCATCTTGCGTCTGGGAGAAATCTTGAATATCACGGCATTTTTGCAGGCTGAAGCCGAGGTGGCCTTATGACCGTGGTGGACACGAACGGTGGCCCTTTTCCATGGGAAACTAAACTCACCTGGCCATGTTCGTGGTGTCAGATTGTGGGAGACATTTGGCACTCCAAAAGCAGCCCGAGTTCCAAAATGTGGCATCTTGCATCTGGGAGAAATCTTGAATGCCACGGCATTTTTGCAGGCTGAAGCCGAGGTGGCCGGATGAGGGTGGTGGACACGAACGGTGGCCCTTTTCCATGGGAAACTAAACTCACCTGGCCATGTTCCTGGTGTCAGATTGTGGGAGACATTTGGCACTCCAAAAGCAGCCCGAGTTCCAAAATGTGGCATCTTGCATCTGGGAGAAATCTTGAATGCCACGGCATTTTTGCAGGCTGAAGCCGAGGTGGCCGGATGAGGGTGGTGGACACGAACGGTGGCCCTTTTCCATGGGAAACTAAACTCACCTGGCCATGTTCCTGGTGTCAGATTGTGGGAGACATTTGGCACTCCAAAAGCAGCCCGAGTTCCAAAATGTGGCATCTTGCATCTGGGAGAAATCTTGAATGCCACGGCATTTTTGCAGGCAGAAGCCGAGGTGGCCTGATGACCGTGGTGGACACGAACGGTGGCCCTTTTCCATGGGAAACTAAACTCACCTGGCCATGTTCCTGGTGTCAGATTGTGGGAGACATTTGGCACTCCAAAAGCAGCCCGAGTTCCAAAATGTGGCATCTTGCATCTGGGAGAAATCTTGAATGCCACGGCATTTTTGCAGGCTGAAGCCGAGGTGGCCGGATGAGGGTGGTGGACACGAACGGTGGCCCTTTTCCATGGGAAACTAAACTCACCTGGCCATGTTCCTGGTGTCAGATTGTGGGAGACATTTGGCACTCCAAAAGCAGCCCGAGTTCCAAAATGTGGCATCTTGCATCTGGGAGAAATCTTGAATGCCACGGCATTTTTGCAGGCAGAAGCCGAGGTGGCCTGATGACCGTGGTGGACACGAACGGTGGCCCTTTTCCATGGGAAACTAAACTCACCTGGCCATGTTCCTGGTGTCAGATTGTGGGAGACATTTGGCACTCCAAAAGCAGCCCGAGTTCCAAAATGTGGCATCTTGCATCTGGGAGAAATCTTGAATGCCACCGCATTTTTGCAGGCCGAAGCCGAGGTGGCCGGATGAGGGTGGTGGACACGAACGGTGGCCCTTTTCCATGGGAAACTAAACTCACCTGGCCATGTTCCTGGTGTCAGATTGTGGGAGACATTTAGCACTCCAAAAGCAGCCCGAGTTCCAAAATGTGGCATCTTGCATCTGGGAGAAATCTTGCATATCACGGCATTTTTGCAGGCTGAAGCCGACGTGGCCGGATGAGGGTGGTGGACACGAACGGTGGCCCTTTTCCATGGGAAACTAAACTCACCTGGCCATGTTCCTGGTGTCAGATTGTGGGAGACATTTGGCACTCCAAAAGCAGCCCGAGTTCCAAAATGTGGCATCTTGCATCTGGGAGAAATCTTGAATATCACGGCATTTTTGCAGGCCGAAGCCGAGGTGGCCGGATGAGGGTGGTGGACACGAACGGTGGCCCTTTTCCATGGAAACTAAACTCACCTGGCCATGTTCCTGGTGTCAGATTGTGGGAGACATTTGGCACTCCAAAAGCAGCCCGAGTTCCAAAATGTGGCATCTTGCATCTGGGAGAAATCTTGAATATCACGGCATTTTTGCAGGCTGAAGCCGAGGTGGCCTTATGACCGTGGTGGACACGAACGGTGGCCCTTTTCCATGGGAAACTAAACTCACCTGGCCATGTTCCTGGTGTCAGATTGTGGGAGACATTTGGCACTCCAAAAGCAGCCCGAGTTCCAAAATGTGGCATCTTGCATCTGGGAGAAATCTTGAATGCCACCGCATTTTTGCAGGCAGAAGCCGAGGTGGCCTGATGACCGTGGTGGACACGAACGGTGGCCCTTTTCCATCGGAAACTAAACTCACCTGGCCATGTTCGTGGTGTCAGATTGTGGGAGACATTTGGCACTCCAAAAGCAGCCCGAGTTCCAAAATGTGGCATCTTGCATCTGGGAGAAATCTTGAATGCCACGGCATTTTTGCAGGCTGAAGCCGAGGTGGCCGGATGAGGGTGGTGGACACGAACGGTGGCCCTTTTCCATGGGAAACTAAACTCACCTGGCCATGTTCCTGGTGTCAGATTGTGGGAGACATTTGGCACTCCAAAAGCAGCCCGAGTTCCAAAATGTGGCATCTTGCATCTGGGAGAAATCTTGAATATCAAGGCATTTTTGCAGGCTGAAGCTGAGGTGGCCGGATGAAGGTGGTGGACACGAACGGTGGCCCTTTTCCATGGGAAACTAAACTCACCTGGCCATGTTCCTGGTGTCAGATTGTGGGAGACATTTGGCACTCCAAAAGCAGCCCGAGTTCCAAAATGTGGCATCTTGCATCTGGGAGAAATCTTGAATGCCACCGCATTTTTGCAGGCCGAAGCCGAGGTGGCCGGATGAGGGTGGTGGACACGAACGGTGGCCCTTTTCCATGGGAAACTAAACTCACCTGGCCATGTTCCTGGTGTCAGATTGTGGGAGACATTTAGCACTCCAAAAGCAGCCCGAGTTCCAAAATGTGGCATCTTGCATCTGGGAGAAATCTTGAATATCACGGCATTTTTGCAGGCTGAAGCCGAGGTGGCCGGATGAGGGTGGTGGACATGAACGGTGGCCCTTTTCCATGGGAAACTAAACTCACCTGGCCATGTTCCTGGCGTCAGATTGTGGGAGACATTTGGCACTCCAAAAGCAGCCCGAGTTCCAAAATGTGGCATCTTGCGTCTGGGAGAAATCTTGAATATCACGGCATTTTTGCAGGCTGAAGCCGAGGTGGCCTTATGACCGTGGTGGACACGAACGGTGGCCCTTTTCCATGGGAAACTAAACTCACCTGGCCATGTTCGTGGTGTCAGATTGTGGGAGACATTTGGCACTCCAAAAGCAGCCCGAGTTCCAAAATGTGGCATCTTGCATCTGGGAGAAATCTTGAATGCCACGGCATTTTTGCAGGCTGAAGCCGAGGTGGCCGGATGAGGGTGGTGGACACGAACGGTGGCCCTTTTCCATGGGAAACTAAACTCACCTGGCCATGTTCCTGGTGTCAGATTGTGGGAGACATTTGGCACTCCAAAAGCAGCCCGAGTTCCAAAATGTGGCATCTTGCATCTGGGAGAAATCTTGAATGCCACGGCATTTTTGCAGGCTGAAGCCGAGGTGGCCGGATGAGGGTGGTGGACACGAACGGTGGCCCTTTTCCATGGGAAACTAAACTCACCTGGCCATGTTCCTGGTGTCAGATTGTGGGAGACATTTGGCACTCCAAAAGCAGCCCGAGTTCCAAAATGTGGCATCTTGCATCTGGGAGAAATCTTGAATGCCACGGCATTTTTGCAGGCAGAAGCCGAGGTGGCCTGATGACCGTGGTGGACACGAACGGTGGCCCTTTTCCATGGGAAACTAAACTCACCTGGCCATGTTCCTGGTGTCAGATTGTGGGAGACATTTGGCACTCCAAAAGCAGCCCGAGTTCCAAAATGTGGCATCTTGCATCTGGGAGAAATCTTGAATGCCACGGCATTTTTGCAGGCTGAAGCCGAGGTGGCCGGATGAGGGTGGTGGACACGAACGGTGGCCCTTTTCCATGGGAAACTAAACTCACCTGGCCATGTTCCTGGTGTCAGATTGTGGGAGACATTTGGCACTCCAAAAGCAGCCCGAGTTCCAAAATGTGGCATCTTGCATCTGGAGAAATCTTGAATGCCACGGCATTTTTGCAGGCAGAAGCCGAGGTGGCCTGATGACCGTGGTGGACACGAACGGTGGCCCTTTTCCATGGGAAACTAAACTCACCTGGCCATGTTCCTGGTGTCAGATTGTGGGAGACATTTGGCACTCCAAAAGCAGCCCGAGTTCCAAAATGTGGCATCTTGCATCTGGGAGAAATCTTGAATGCCACCGCATTTTTGCAGGCCGAAGCCGAGGTGGCCGGATGAGGGTGGTGGACACGAACGGTGGCCCTTTTCCATGGGAAACTAAACTCACCTGGCCATGTTGCTGGTGTCAGATTGTGGGAGACATTTAGCACTCCAAAAGCAGCCCGAGTTCCAAAATGTGGCATCTTGCATCTGGGAGAAATCTTGCATATCACGGCATTTTTGCAGGCTGAAGCCGACGTGGCCGGATGAGGGTGGTGGACACGAACGGTGGCCCTTTTCCATGGGAAACTAAACTCACCTGGCCATGTTCGTGGTGTCAGATTGTGGGAGACATTTGGCACTCCAAAAGCAGCCCGAGTTCCAAAATGTGGCATCTTGCATCTGGGAGAAATCTTGAATATCACGGCATTTTTGCAGGCCGAAGCCGAGGTGGCCGGATGAGGGTGGTGGACACGAACGGTGGCCCTTTTCCATGGGAAACTAAACTCACCTGGCCATGTTCCTGGTGTCAGATTGTGGGAGACATTTGGCACTCCAAAAGCAGCCCGAGTTCCAAAATGTGGCATCTTGCATCTGGGAGAAATCTTGAATATCACGGCATTTTTGCAGGCTGAAGCCGAGGTGGCCTTATGACCGTGGTGGACACGAACGGTGGCCCTTTTCCATGGGAAACTAAACTCACCTGGCCATGTTCCTGGTGTCAGATTGTGGGAGACATTTGGCACTCCAAAAGCAGCCCGAGTTCCAAAATGTGGCATCTTGCATCTGGGAGAAATCTTGAATGCCACGGCATTTTTGCAGGCAGAAGCCGAGGTGGCCTGATGACCGTGGTGGACACGAAAGGTGGCCCTTTTCCATGGGAAACTAAACTCACCAGGCCATGTTCCTGGTGTCAGATTGTGGGAGACATTTGGCACTCCAAAAGCAGCCCGAGTTCCAAAATGTGGCATCTTGCATCTGGGAGAAATCTTGAATGCCACCGCATTTTTGCAGGCCGAAGCCGAGGTGGCCGGATGAGGGTGGTGGACACGAACGGTGGCCCTTTTCCATGGGAAACTAAACTCACCTGGCCATGTTGCTGGTGTCAGATTGTGGGAGACATTTAGCACTCCAAAAGCAGCCCGAGTTCCAAAATGTGGCATCTTGCATCTGGGAGAAATCTTGCATATCACGGCATTTTTGCAGGCTGAAGCCGACGTGGCTGGATGAGGGTGGTGGACACGAACGGTGGCCCTTTTCCATGGGAAACTAAACTCACCTGGCCATGTTCCTGGTGTCAGATTGTGGGAGACATTTGGCACTCCAAAAGCAGCCCGAGTTCCAAAATGTGGCATCTTGCATCTGGGAGAAATCTTGAATGCCACGGCATTTTTGCAGGCTGAAGCCGAGGTGGCCGGATGAGGGTGGTGGACACGAACGGTGGCCCTTTTCCATGGGAAACTAAACTCACCTGGCCATGTTCCTGGTGTCAGATTGTGGGAGACATTTGGCACTCCAAAAGCAGCCCGAGTTCCAAAATGTGGCATCTTGCATCTGGGAGAAATCTTGAATATCAAGGCATTTTTGCAGGCTGAAGCTGAGGTGGCCGGATGAAGGTGGTGGACACGAACGGTGGCCCTTTTCCATGGGAAACTAAACTCACCTGGCCATGTTCCTGGTGTCAGATTGTGGGAGACATTTGGCACTCCAAAAGCAGCCCGAGTTCCAAAATGTGGCATCTTGCATCTGGGAGAAATCTTGAATGCCACCGCATTTTTGCAGGCCGAAGCCGAGGTGGCCGGATGAGGGG